>NC_064815.1:13805846-13913289 GCF_023721935.1 Panthera uncia
ATATATATATATATATATATATGGTGTATGACTCCATTTATATAAGGTTCTAGAACAGACAATCCTAATTTATGGGGATGTAAGTCAGAAACGTAGCAGCTTCCTGGTGTCAGGTGTGTGTGTGTGTGTGTGTGTGTGTGTGTGTGTGTGTTGAGGGGGAGTAGATGAGTGACTGAGAAGGGGCACAAGGGAATATTCTGGGGTGTTTGACGTCTTCTACATGTGACTGTGGTAGTGGTTACACGAGTGTATTTATTTGTCAAACTCATTGCATTTTGCACTTCACATGGGTGCATTTGTTTTACTGAAACAATACCACAAGCAAAAAATAAAAGAGGGAGGAAGGGAAGAATTTGTGGAGTTTTAGGGGGTGTGCTGGAGATGGCGGTGGAGAAACAGAGGAAGGGACGAATAAGAAAGACGTTTGGAGACCAAATAACTTACGGATGCATTGGATGGGGGGAGGGAAAAGTCAAAACGGATTCTTGGGTTTCTGGCTGGGCAGGTTCAGTGAGCTGAACAGTAACAGTCAGTTACTACTGACCTGAGGAAAACTGTCCCCTTGGAGACATGTTTGTGTGCGGTGGGGGAAGGAGGCAGAGGAGGACGTGAGTCTGAGACTCATCAGTCTAATGTACTTGGCCCCATCATAGTACCTTTACCCCATTTTCCTCCTCCCTGGCTGGAGTATCAAACCTCCTCAGGACTCATTCTGGCCACGACCTTCTCACTCTGTAGCAGTGGGTCTCAAGAAATGGTTCTCCACCCCCGTTCCTCAGTGGATGGGAGATTCAGTGGCTAGGAGCCGTGGGTGCTGGCCGGTCCCACAAAGTGGAAAATTCCCTCTCTCGCTCGGCAGGCACTCACACAAGTGAACGGCATGTTTCTAATCACCAGAGGACCCAATGCCTTACTTTTTTCAGTTTTAATGTACCCGAAAAGTTCTGGGAATGCAATTACCACGTCAGTTGAAGGAGAATTATTGTCTGGTCGTTCGGAACCTGACTGAGAGTTGTGCTGTATTCCGGATAAAAATTTGTCTCCAACATCACTACCGTTCTCGGTGTGTGCGTCATCGGTGGGACACTGCTGGGTCAGCCTGCATTTGTCATAGGGATTCGACCTGCAGTGGCCAGCTTCTGCCTACTTTCCTGAGGTTTCCAGTGGACACTATTCCCAAGCCCTTACCCAGGGAAAGATAGTTTATTTTATGATGCGTACCTTTCTCTTATTTTTCCTTTGAATCAGTCATTGCATACCTCTTTTGAAATGATGTGCTAGGTAGGTTATATTATCTATGGTTATCATTTGGGGAGAGTAAAGGGTGGTGTTACAAAATATTTGTTACCAAAAGGGCCTGTAGAGTCTAAAATGGTTGAGATAAACGAGACTACAATGTAGTGGTTAGTGACCTGGGCTCAGGAGCCAAATTGCTTGGTTTTACTACTACAATTATTGTGACTTTGGACAAGTTAATTATCCTCATCTGTAAAACGGGGAGCACTTTCTTACCTCGTGGGGGTGTGCGAGGAAAACCATGAGTGTTTAGTTAATATTTGTCAAGCACTCAGACCAATGCATGACTGGCACGTATTAAGCACCAAATAAATTTTAGTTAAATAAAATAAATACACTCTCCCTGGGAAATCTTCTTCATGTTCATGCCTTTAAGTTCCATCTATACATTATTGTGGAAAATTTTCTAAATTTCAAAACGTTTTGGGGCCCCTGGGTGGCTCAGTCAGTTAAGGGTTGCGTCGATGTTGGAACTCACGTTGTGTTTGTAAGTTTGAGCCCAATGTCGGGCTCTGTGCTGACAGCTCAGAGCCTGAAACCTGCTTCAGATTCTGTGTCTCCCTCTCTCTCCACCCTTCCCCTGCTCACGCTCTGTCTGTCTCTGTCTCAAAAACAAATAATGAAAACACTAAAAAATTTTTCTTAAATGTTTTGAGTCAGCTTTGCCTAAAAAATACATATATAGATATATCAGGATGACATTTGGTTAAAAAAAAAAAAGGCTTGGGAGGAAAAAAAAATCATTTTCTTTCAAGTACGTAGTTTCCCAAGTCAGGCTAGTCATTCACTCTTCCCAGTGAGAAGAAGAAAGGGTTGAAGAACATATATGTTCTGGTAACCTCAGAAACCAAAGAAACAAGAACCCGAGGAACAAAGACAAATGAAGAAAAGGTCTTATTTAAATTTAAATTCAGGAGCACCTGGCTGTTTCAGTTGGTAGAGCATGCAATCCTTAATCTCAGGGTGGTGAGTTCGAGCCCCACATTGGGGGTAGAGATTACTTAAACATAAAATCTTCAAAAAGTTTTTAAATTGGTACAGATTCTGTTTCATATTATGCTCAGCAAGAAGAAGCGAGAAGTTTCCTGACACAGTTACGTGTTTTTCCCAAGCTTTTTCGTTAAAAAAAAGTTATTGTTGGAAAGGTGTTTCATGTTCTGTACAAATTCTCAAACTGTAAAGTTCAACAATACGCCACACAAAATATTCTAATATTCATTTAATTAGAAAGTATGCTTGTTGTAGGAATGGCATTTGCTTACTGAAATGAGCAGTGGTAATGAAACCCATTACTGCATACCAGACCTCGTTTCTGGTTTTGTTCTGAATTGATTATGCAAAGTAGAATAAAAATGGTGGCTCCAGTGGATTTAAAGGCAAATGCAATACAGAACCTATTTTCATCCACAACAAGGACTCACAAGTATAAACCTCCAGCCTGAGACCTTTCCTCTGCTGTTCCCTGGGTCCTGGTTTGCCTCTCCTCAGCTTTCAGCTCTCTGGTGAAGCTTCACATTTTCAAAGAAACCTTCTTTGACCACATAATCTATGTTACGTTCCTTCGTTTTACACTTTCTTGGAACACCTTCGTTTCCTTCTGTGTGTTTGTCATCATTTGTAATTATATACTTTATAGTTTGCTTAAAAAAAAAAAAAAAGAAATCTGTCCCATTAGACTTCATCCACCAAAGCAGTTCCTCACAAATGGCAGGGAACCAGGCCCTAACACGGTATCTAGCACACAGTAGGTGCTCAATAAATATTTGTTGCATGGGTGATCTGTCGTTTTGGCATTCTGGTGTATACAGGTGAGAAATGGGCTAAATACATGAATTTGAAAGTCTGCATTTGAACAGTATTTAAGTATAAGAGAGTCAATGAGATCGCCCATCCCAAGGAGAAAGTGGAGACAGACAGAGAGAGAGAGAGAGAGAGAGAGGGAGAAAGAGTGAGAGAGAAGGAGGTTTGGAACAGAGCCTTGGGGATCCCGACATTTATTTGGTATAAAGCAGGAGATGCTGGCAGAGGGTACAAAAAAAGGAATTGCCGAGAGGTAAAAAGAAATTTGGGAGAATGGGTTGCCAAGACAGCAGGTAGAAGAGACTCAGTAGGAGTGGCCAGTTGTGGAAATACAGCTAAGACCTAAGTCAAGACCGGGCGAGAAATGTCACATTGAGTTTGGCAGTTTCAAGGTCAATTGTGACATGCATAAGAGCAATTTGGGGGAGGACTACAAAGGATTTTTTTAAAAAATCAGCTGTGTAAATGTCAATAAATATTGTTGTCTTCATTGCGTTATGCTGTTATGGAAAATTATTCATAAACCTGGTATGAAAACATACTGTGCTATAAATACATGTTCATATTTTTTAACTCCTAAAGAAATGATGTAATATAATTTTTTAACACTTTAAGTAGAAAGGACCATAAAAGAAAACCAAACCAAATATGCGTTTGTATGGACTTAATGGCAGGGGGAAATCACTTAGGGTTTATTTGATGGCCTCTACTTTTACATTTTGTAAACCTGATTTTTAAAATTGTGTGTGTTTAACATGCTCGTTGTATAAAAATGAAACAAAACAAAAAAGCCGTATACGTTAAGAGAAGAAATTTAAAATCCTCAGAATATCATCAGCTAACGTTTTGGCGCTTATGTTTTAGGACTTTTTGTGCATGCATGCATTCATTCATTAACTTATTACACATCTGCCTCAGAGAGGAGAGGAACTGGGCAGGCAGTCAAGGGAGGTTTGGTTTCTTTTTAATGGGAGAGATTGGGGCATGTTTTAAAGGCAGTGCGAAGAAAGACCTAGTTTAGAAAGAGGGAAACGGGATGCTCCTTAGAGTGAGGTTTCTGCGAAGGAGTGGATTTTAAGCACAGAGAGGAGGAATCGTTTTTGATTAGGGGGAAGAAAAGCGCTTTGAGGGGATGGAAAGAAAATACACATACACACACGAACACATACATGTATTTTTTTTTTCAACATTTTTTTATTTATTTTTGGGACAGAGAGAGACAGAGCATGAACGGGGGAGGGGCAGAGAGAGGGAGACACAGAATCGGAAACAGGCTCCAGGCTCCGAGCCATCAGCCCAGAGCCTGACGCGGGGCTCGAACTCACGGACCGCGAGATCGTGACCTGGCTGAAGTCGGACGCTTAACCGACTGCGCCACCCAGGCGCCCCATACATGTATTTTATTGTATCTACGTGTAGGTACTTTGCTGTATCTACCTGTAGGTAAGCAGCAATCTCCCATCGACACTTGGGTATATATTTTCACTTTACTGCACGAATGGAGCGTATTGTATTTACATGCTTCCTGCGGTGTGAGTGAGTTTGGAACCCGCTTCTTCACTAATTCTATTGTAACCACTTTCCCCTCGCCGTCGTCCTTCCTCCCCATCATTTTTGCAATAGCTCAGTTTTTAAAGCCACCTTAGAGTGTTGGACATTTTGGCCGTTCACGGTTTTTCACCATCGTCCATGCCTGCACTTAACATCTTGACGGTGAAAATATTTGTAGATATCCAGGATTATTTTCGGAACAGAAATCCGTGCCCGTGGAATTGCTGAGTCAAACGGTCTGCAAAACTCGGTGGATAAAAATCGCTTTTAAACCTCCTAGCCCACCTCAGGTATGCATTCTTTACCTGAGGAGGAAGCAGAGGAGCACAGAGGTTAAATTACTGGCCCAAGGTCAAAAATAATTACAAGTGGCGGATTTCAAAAGCCGCGCGGGGTCATCTTGCTGCGGCAGGGGTAGAATTTGCGATTTAGGATTTTTTTTTTTTTTTTTTTTTTTTTGGTGTGTTTCGGTGGGGGAGGGGCCGGGCGGCAGGGAAGGAAACTTGTGTCGCAGCAAAGAAGGAGGAGGAGGAGGGGCGGGACTCCAGTCGGATCGCAGCCGGCAGCGGCGAAAGAGGCTGGGCCCGGGGCTCGGCGGGCTCCCCAGCCTCTGTGCGGGGCGCCTAGGAGGCAGTGAACTCCCTCAGGGAGGTCCGGGCCGCGGGCCGCGGGCCGCGAGCCGCGCCCGGGCGGTTGCCAAGGGCCCGTCCCGTCAGCGGGGTTAGTTGCTAGGACCTCCATCTTGAGGCCGGCGGCCGCGGCGCCCCCGGAAGGGGTTGCCGAGCGGGGCATTCACTTCCGGTCTGGGGCCTGCGGCGGCGGCGGTGGCGGCGGCGGCGGCAGCGGGTCGGTGTAGAAAATGGCGCTGGTGCAGCGGCTCGGGCCTCTCCCCGCGGCGCTGCGGAGGGCTTGAGGCTCGCGAGCCTCACTCGCCGCGCCCCACTTGCTCGTGCACTTTACACACATGAGGTGAGCAGGGCGGGGGCCTCCCTTCGGGCGGGAGGAGCCTGGGGCGCTGCCGCAGGGCCCGCGACCGCGGGCGGCGGCGGCGGCGGGCGTCCCCGAGACCTCGGGCCTCGACGGGGGGGGGGGGGGCGCGAGGGCGCCGCTGCGGAGGCCGGGCGGGAGGCCCGAGGGGCCGCGCCACGCAGCTGGGGCCGGGCCGGGGGCTGCGGCTCGCCCGCGCAGCCCGCCCGCAGTCCGGGCTGCAGCCCCGCAGCTTTGTGAGCACCCCCGGGCTCCCCTCCCCTCCCCCATCCGCCCCGGCGCGAGCCTCTGCCGCAGCAGCTCCGTTTTCACGCGCATCTCTCTCTCCCTCTCTCTCTCTCTCTTCCCCCCCTCTTCCCCCCTCCCCCTTTTCTTTTCTCTTGCAGAGAATTGGAAGCTAAAGCTACCAAAGACGTAGAAAGGAATCTTAGCAGGTAAGATGGGCGAGCTTCCGTCTGTCGCCCCATTAATCGTGTATTTGCACTCTGGTTCGCCCTTTCTGGGTTTAGAAGTTCCCCCGTGTCATTTTCTTTCGCACGCAGGGAATAGGCAGACGGGAGAAGAGGCCGGAGGGAATACTGGATGGAGGGATTGCGGGGAGATGCGTAATTACGCGTGTGTTCTTTTCTTTGGGAGAGAAAAAAAAACAGCGAAAAGCAATTCTTGTAAACTTAGTTAAAGCATTCTCACCCTTTTAGAATTTAATTAGGGGACTTGTGCATTAATTACTATTGTAAATGGTTGCAGGCATTGTGTGACTCATGATTGAGGCGGCCCTTATGGCGGGCTGTCAAACTGTTTTGGCTTCCCCGTTATTACTTTGTAACTCAAATTGTTGCCTTTATAAGAAGATACTATGTTCGCATTTTTTTTTTTCGTCCAACACATTGTAGTCAGGCGGATTCTGTTGCACTGGAAACAGTTTTGCCCTTGAACTTGAACAAGCATAAACTGCGTTTTGTTTTCTTTTGAAACTAGGTTTGTGTCTGTGTTCGGTGTGTGCTCTTTTTATCAGCTGGTGGAATAATTAAAAATTTGTTCCCAATGCGTGGTTATCATTTCTATTGGGCCTGAGTGCTGTTGCACTGGTAACTTAAATCATCACCACAAGGGGATTTTTTGTTTTTTTAAACGTTGCCTTTATGGAAATGTTTAGCTTTATTGAGCCATAATCGCTTAAAGCATCAGAGCATTGCACTGTATTTAACTCCTTTTCACATCCATTTCCTCAGTCTTTTTTTTTTTTTTATTTGCCATTTTCTTTTGAATCCTATTGAGAGACTCAGAGAAACTTCTAGATTAACCTTATCAGTGAGCACCTTTCTTTTTCACTTGGCCAGAGTAAAGTAAAATTTCTCCTGTCTCAGGTCTTAATGGAGTTTGTCCTTGACAACTGTAAGTTTTAGGTTTACGTTATGGTGAGGTTAATAACACGGAATTCAAATCATGTGAATATTTTTCACCACGTAAACTCGTTCCAAATTGCTGGTCTTTTGAGTTTTGTAGAT
Source organism: Panthera uncia (assembly GCF_023721935.1). Lineage (NCBI taxonomy): Eukaryota > Metazoa > Chordata > Mammalia > Carnivora > Felidae > Panthera > Panthera uncia. The sequence goes on from NC_064815.1 coordinate 13,812,989, forward strand.
AATTAGTCTGTTAAGGTGATCATTAAAAAATCTTTTCAGTTGGTGAGGGTGGGCGTCATTGGCTTACTAAATAAGAGATCTTCTGTTATAATTATGGGGACTGGTTAAAGGAAATTAAGCCTGACATCTCTGACTAAATATCTGTCCTTCGGACATTTAATAAGTTTTGTTGTCAAAACCTTTAAAAAAAAATGTTAAGATATGAAACCGTGAAAGAAAACAGGTTGAATTTTCAGCAGCAGAAGGGAGATTGGAGTCTCTTTCTCCTTCCTTTTTTGCTTTGTCCGGTAACTCTATCAGTATAATTTCTATGGAGGTTTTCTGGGGCTTAATTAAAAATTGCCTCTACTGTGGGTGTGATTTTCATACGCTATTCTAGTTGGATAGAACTTAGAGTCTCTGTATGAGCTATGTATCAGAGTTTGAATCCCGGCTCTGCCACTTGCAATATGACCTTGACTCTTGGCAAGTCACTTAGCCTCTCTGTGTAATCTATAAAACAAGGGGTTCGGGCCAGCCAGTTGCTAAGGTGTGTTAGGCCCCTTGGGTTGTATAGAAAGGAGTCCAATGTGACACTTGGCAACAGAGAACTTGTTCAATCCGGTAGGAAGACTGTAATATGTGCACAAGTAACTAATACAAGACAGATGATGTAGAGGTCAGGCCACCATCTCCTGCCATACTTGAAGATGGGAAAGGAAGGACGAGTATCAAGGAGGTTACAAGGCAGCGTGTACTAAGGACCGTGAGGGGGTAGTGTTGCTTAAAGGTTAAAAGTGTTCCGAGGGGGGAGAGGTGCGATTAGGCGGGCAAATGCTTTCTGTCAACTCCATCTCTGTGCTTCCTTTTTCCCATATAAGGAGAGTGTGTCTGTCTGGAGGCATTTGTGCTCTCCCTAGGAAATCCAGGCATTATCCTGTATTCCTTTAGCAAACATGTCTTCAGCATCTTCTGTGTTCCAAACGCAAGGCTAGGCACCTGGGAGGAGAAGAGAAAGAAGTAGCTTAATGTACTGAATGCGTACTCTGCCTGGCACACTCTTCTCAAGACTTTACGTGGACTCCTCTCATCCCTGGGTCACTGTGTGAGGTGGGTGCCAGTGGTCCTGTTTTACAGGAATATTCCTGCTCTGAGACAAAGGAGGCCACACCACTTAGTAATTGAAGAGCTGTCAGGCTTTAGATCATGTCGTATCATCTGTTACTAGAGACATGGTTCTTTGCCTTGAAAAATTCAAAAATCTCTCTGAGGAGGCAGAGACACAGGTACATATAATACTTCCAGACCAGAGCTTCTTAGTCTGGGCTCTGTTGATGTTTTGGACCAGATAGTTTATTATTGTGAGGTCTGCCCTGTGCATTGTGGGGTGTTCAGCAGCAATCTGCCTGTAGTACCCCCATCCAGGCGTGACATTCAGAAACGTCTTCGTTGCTAAATGTTCTCTGGGGGGCAAAATCACCCCCACAGCTGAGAACCACTATTCTAGATCTTCATGTTCCCCAAAGATAACCAAACATGCAAATTTTTAATGTTAAGTTAATTTTAACGTGTTTTAGTACTGTGGAAGTCCAAATGTTACTGTGTGTACCCCTGTTTTGAACCCTCCAGTCTCTGAATGTCAACGTCGTATTGCCGTTCTTCGTTCCCTCTGCCAAGTGGTAGATCCTCAAGACAGCGTGCCAGGTAGCGAGCGAGAGTTAGAATCAGCACAAGACAGAAATTTCGTTTACTTACCCGGAGTAAACTATAGTCCTTTCACAGTTGGCCATTAAAATGGTCCCTTTCTGTGGCACCTGGGTGGCTCATTCGGTTAAATGCCCAGCTTCAGCTTAGGTCATGAGCTCATGGTTCGTGGGTTTGAGCCCTGCGTCGGGCTGTGCCGACGGCTCGGAGCCTGAAGCCTGCTTTGGATTCTGTGTCTCCCTCTCTCTCTGCCCCTCCCCTGCTCACGCTCTGTCTCTCAAAACTAAATAAACATTAAAAGAATTTTAAATTGTCACTTTATGTCAGTATCATGGGCATTGAAAAGAGGAAACTGTAACATCTAGATGGGGGTGGTCACATTGGAACAGAACTTTAAAGGATAGAATCACTTTTGAAAGGCAGAGAAAAGGGCAGTGTGAGAACAACAGAACTGAAGGCACAAAATCCAGGAAGTACAGGGAATTTTGAAATAACAGTGGGTAGTTTGGTTGGATTGGCATACAAGAGCAGGGACGGATGCAGTATTAGGTTGAGGACTTTGGGCATAGATCTTTCAGTAGTGTGGAGCTATCATACGCTCTTGGGGAGGGTAGTGTGATACGCTAGAATAATGGTAATTTGTGATGTGGGCTGGAGGTGTGGGAGGCCCGGATTACAGCGGTGGTAGAAAAGGCGTGAGAGTGGGAGATACTGAGGAAGCGCAGTCTGGGATTTGGCAAGTAACTAACCTGGGTTTAGTTGTGAGAGGGGCCTAGACATACCGGGGTCTCCGTGTTGGATGAATGGGAGATTGACTCAGCCTCTGAACAGAATAGAGGTCAGAACAGAAATAGGAATTTGGTGAGAGAAGATAGTAACTTACATTTTTGAGTTATAAAAAAAAATTTTCGAATGCAACTGATCTAATTTTAAAAAATCTTTTGCAGGCCATAGCCATAGAATCATTGGGTATTTAGCGCTAGACCATGACATCAGAGAGACCAGCCAGTATTCTGAGCCCTTCTTTTTTTTTTTTTTTTTTTAAATGTTTATTTATTTATTTTGTGGGAGAGGGGCAGGGAGAGAGGGAGACACAAAATCTCAAGCAGGTTCTGTGGAAACAGCATAGAGCCCTACATGGGGCTCGAACCCACAAACCGTAAGATCATGACCTGAGCCGAAATCACGAGTCAAACACTTAACCGACTAAGCCACCCAGGTGCCGCATGACCCCTGTTTTACAGATGAGAAAGCTATGGTTGAGACAGATCTAGTAACGCAGTCAAGGTTGTATTCTCTCAAGTGACAGATCTGGAATTCCAACAGGCCTCTCAGTTCTAACGAGTTCTTGCAGCTGAGCAATATTTTATTTTATATTGCACAGTAAAAAAATGATAACTTTGGTTTCTCCTTTCGGGAAATGTAAAAACAATTATCTCAATGTATTTTGTGCTCATTCTAGTTAATTTGTTATAATGTAGGGTATATCATCTAAAGTAAAAGTTACATGTTTCATGTTAGCTGATTTCCCCCCCCCCAAACCAGCTATTGAATGCCATCATTTAAGAAAATTTGTTAAAGATGCTGCGATGCCATATAAAATAGCATCTAAACTGGGACATTGTTGTCCGAGGCACTTTTGCCTGGGACAGGTGCTCCATAAAAAAAGACTAGGGACGGCAGGAATGAACCAGGATAGCAGGTCTCCCTAGATGAGGTGGACCCTTCTCTTGTAATTCATCAGCCTTTAGCTGCAAAAAAAAAAAAAAAAAAAAAAGCCTTCTGATTTTTGTTACGCTTTTCTGTTGCCTTCCTGTGATATGGTTTGGAGGCCAGCAAATTCATAATGGTAGGTTTCTTTCTAGTTTAATTTGGCAGCTATGCGGTAAATCAATTGATAGAATAAATGAATCAAACCGTAAGCTTAGTTTAAAAATGCGTAACAACCCTCTGTGGAAAATTTAAATATGAACGTCATTAAAAAGTCTGAGTACTACTCTGTAACCTCTTGTGCTTTTGGCATCTGAAGTAAGTCTGCAAGTAATAATTAAAATCCCTTACAGTTCTCTTTTCTGACTTCAAAAGTACTGCCCATGATTGGAGAGGCTAAAATAGAATGTGCTGTATGTATTCTCTTCAGGCTGTCTTTTGATAGGTCTCTCGCTCAAAGTCGAGAAGATGACCTCCCATTTAAAATTTTTAAAAGGTAATTCTAATCTTCAGCAAAATAGCAAGAATAGTGCAGTGAACACCTGTATCTCTTCCTAGGTTTACCCATTATTAATCTTTCGCCATAGTGTTTTATCATGCCAGTTCACGCCTAAGTAAGACAATGTGTACCTCCTAAGAACCAGGGCATTCTGCATAACCATCGCATTGTCATGCACGGGTAAGTTTAACTTTGTTGCAATGCCATTCCGTCCATATTCACATTTTCCCAGTCATCCCACTAAGGTCTTTTTTTTTTGTTTAACGCTTATTTATCTTTGAGAGAGAGCGAGAAAGAGACGAGAGAGCACGCATACGAGCACGCACCAGCGGGGGAGGGTTATAGAGAGAGAGGGAGACACAGAATCCGAGGCAGGCTCCAGACTCTGAGCTGTCAGCACAGGGCCCGACGTGGGGCTTGAACTCACAAACCGTGACATGACCTGAGCTAAAATCAGACACTCAACTGACTTAGCCCCCCAGGAGCCCCAGTAATGTCTTTATAAATATGTTGGTTTCCCTCTCTAAATTCCTTAATCCAGGGTTGCTTTTAGTTGTCTGTAATTTCCTTATGTCAGGAGCACTTCTTTATCCTCTCCTTCCCCTTTTTTGCAGGCTTCAGTTTGGATTTTTCTGATGGTTCCTGTAAGATTAGATTCAGTTAAACCTTTTTGGCAGGAATAGTACATAGGTGATGTGTTGTCACTAGGTCACATCAGGCTCCTTCCCCCACTGTTTTTCAACAGATTAACTGAAAGTTGACCCTGTACTTTTACCTTTATGTTAACTCAGTGTTTCTTTTCGTTTTCGGATATGCTGACAATTAGTTTAAACTGAGATACCATTTTAAATAGTTGAGGTTACGATAATTACAGGTCTTCATGCTTAAACTGATCGCTTGTAACGATTGTAGCTTTCTTGAAGGGTCATTCTGAAGGTAGCTCCCTAACTGTTAGACATAAAAGTTGCTTGTTTTCAACTATGACCGGTGATAACCTTGGTAAGAAAATGAAACATAGGGCCTGGGCTCGTGATCTGCTTCCTGAAAAAGGATGCCACCAGAACCGAGATTCTCATCCTGGATTCCACACAGGGATACAGATGGCATGAGGTAGTTTGAAAAATTGAATGTGTGCTTTAAAAAAAAATGGACCTTAGCATTTGTCAGATTTCAAAAGGTCATGGCTCCCCAAAGAGTAAGAGACAGTGTGTTACAGGGAGGGTATCAGGGAGCTGAATAGTCTCAACAAAAAGGGAGATTTTAAGATTCAAAGAGAGAAAGTAACATTTGACAGAGGCCTAGTTTCTCTCTTCAAAAAAAAAAAAAAAAAACCCCACAAAAAACCATGGAAGTAAATATAGTTTAAATGTCTTATGAAGGTGGTCTTATTTTAAAAACGATTTGCATACTCTGGGTGTGTGAGTTGGCTCTGAAGCAGAAATCCTAGCCTTTCTACTCTTGTAACTAGGGGAGAGCATTTTGAATTTGCAGTAGTATGTTGTGTGGCAATGACTCAGCTGACTTCCCGTCTCCGATGGAGCCCTCACAACAGATTGAAACCTGGTTAAGGAATTTTATACTTGGAACCTTACAAGATATTTTCCGCAAACAGCAATTGATTGGATTGGTATAGTAACCAACAAGATTCAACCAAGTCACTTATTTTGCTGTTCTTACTAGTGGTTTTGAGTCAGCTAGCATTTACTGAGCAGCTTGACGCACTGATCGTTGAATATTTTTATAATTTTGACATCTGTGTTTTGTTGACTTTGGTCTTTTCTTATTCTTTGAAGTGTCCCTGCGAAACACAAGGCATTAACGCTGTGTGGTGCTTAAATATGCACCAATCTTAAATGTGATTTTAAGCATGACTCCACTGCTTGATAATTGTCAGAGAAACATGTTTTGCTTAGTATTTCTACTTGTGAAGCTCCAAGTGATGTGAGGTGTATGTGTGCGTGAGACTTTTCCCACATGAAGATAGCAAGGGGCATAGAGAGCATCCTCTCTGCTGCTTCAAGTTAATCGTCCTCAAGCGACAGTTCTGAGCGTGTCCCTCACTATTTAGAAACCTTTCCTGGCTCCCCAGTGACTCTGGAATTTAAGCATACGCTCTTGTCTATGCTCAGCTTATCTCTGTCTTTAGTGTTATCCAATCTATTCTTGCCCTATCCTCAGCTTTTACTGCAAACGTTTCTGTTAGTTTCTCCCTCCATTTTTTAAATAGCAACTTTATTGAGATACAGTTTACATACCATTAAATCCAACCTTGTAAAGTATACAATTCTGTGGGGTTTAGTATATTCATAGTCGTGCAATTTTTACAACTGCCTAATTCCAGAACGTTTTTATCATTGCCTAACGCCCCCCGCACCCCCGCCAAAAAAACCCCTGTGCTTTATAGCAATCATTCCCCATTCACTCCTCCATGTTGTAGCATGCATCAGTTTATGGGTGAAAAACATTCCATTGTGCATCTATAACACAGTTTCTCTTTTTTTTTTGTTTTTATTTATTTACATAATTTTTCCACCCAGTGTAGGGCTTGAACTTGCAACCCAAGATCAAGAGTCGCATGCTTCTCTGACTGAGTTAGCCAAGGCCCCAATATACCACATTTTCTTTATCCATTCATCGTTTGATGGGCGTTAGAGTTTTCACTTTAGGGCTATTATGAATAATGATGCTGTGAACAGTCCTGTACAAGTGTTGGTGTGGCCGTGATGTTTTCAGTTCTCTTGGGTGCCTACTTAGAAGTGGCAATGCTGTGGCAGATGGGAATTCTGTGTTTGACTTTCTGAGGAGCTGCCAGACTGTCTTCAAAGCATCTGCACCAGCTCTGTATGACGATTCCAGTGTCTCAACATCTTCACCAACACTTCTTATTCTTTTTTATTGTTGTCATCTTGGTATGAAGTGGTATCTCATTGTGGTTTTGATTTTTTTATTTGCATTTCGTTAATAACTAATAATGTGAGCATCTTTGTGTGCTTATTGGCCATTTGTGTATCTGATTTGGGGAAATCTCTATTCAAATCCTGTGTCCATTTTAAAATTTGGTTCTTGGGGCGCCTGGGTGGCTCAGTCGGTTGAGCGTCCAACTTCAGCTCAGGTCATGATCTCACAGTTGGTGAGTTCGAGCCCCACGTCGGGCTCTGTGCTGACAGCTCGGAGCCTGGAGCCTGCTTTGGGTTCTGTGTCTCCCTCGCTGTCTGCCCCTCCCCCACTCGTGCTCTGTCTCAGAAATAAATAAACATTAAAAAAATAAATTTAAAAAAATAAAATAAAATTTGGTTCTTTTTTGTTGAGCTATAAGGGGTCTTTTTTAAAATTTTTTTGGTAAGATTTGATTTATTTTTTATTTTTTTATTAAAAAAAATTTTTTTTAATGTTTGTTTATTTTTGAGACAGAGAGAGACAGAGCATGAACGAGGGAGGGTCAGAGAGAGAGGGAGACACAGAATCTGAAGCAGGCTCCAGGCTCTGAGCTGTCAGCACAGAGCCTGATGCGGGGCTCGAATTCGCGGACTGTGAGATCATGACCTGAGCCGAAGTCGGCTGCCCAACCGACTGAGCCATCCAGGCGCCCCAAGATTTGATTTTTAAGTAATCTCTTAAAGACCCAAGGTGGGTGTTGAACTTACACAGCCTGGAGATCCAGAGTTGCAGCCTCTACTGAGCCAGCCAGGCACCCCATAAGGGTTCTTTATATATTCTAGATACAAGTCTTGTGTTAGATACACAGTTTGTAAATATTTTCTCCCATTCTGTGGGTTGCCTTTTTTTTTGATGTCCCTTGAAGCACAAAAGTTTTAAAATTCGATATGTCCAGTTTACCGTCTTAACCAAATCTGAGTGTACCATTTAGTGACATCAAGTGCATTACATTCACCATGTTGTGCAGCCAGTCACCACCAGCCGTCTCCACTGCCCTTCTCATCTTGCAAAATTGAAACTCTGTACCTATTAAACAATAACTCCCCATTCTCCCATACCCTCAACTGCCGGCAACCACTATTCTACTTGCTGTCTCTGAATTTCACTGTTCCAGGTGCCTCATATGAGTGGAATCATATGTTTTTCCTTCTGTGGTTGACTTACTTCTCTTAGCATAACGTTTTCAAGGTTCATCCATGTCATAGCACATCAGTCAATTGATTTTTGTATGTTGATCCTGTACCCTGCAGCTGTGCTGAACTTGTTTATTATTCCTACTAGTTGGGGTGTGTGTGTGTGTGTGTGTGTGTGTGTGTGTGTGTGTGTGTGTATTTAGGACTCTCACTCTATATATAACATCGTATCAGTGAATAGAGATGGTTTTATAACTTCCTTTCCAGTCTCGGTGCTTTTTATTTACTTTTCCTGCCCAATTTTTCTGAATAGAATCTACAGTACAGTGTTGAATAGAAGTTGGCAAGAGTGGACTTCTGTCTCGTTTCTCATCTTGGAGGAAAAGCATTCAGTCCTGACCATTATGTATGTTATGAGCTGGCAGCTTTTTGTAGATGGCCTTTATCAGATTAAGGAAGTTTCCCTCTATTTCTAGTTTGAGTGTTTTAACTTGTCATGAAAGGATGGATTTTGTCAAATGCTTTTTCTGTGTCTAGTGAGATCACCATGTCGTTTTTGCTCATTGTTCTATTACACTGTTGTATTACATCGATTTTCATATGCTAAACCAACCTTGCATTCCAGGGACAAATCCCACTTGGGCACTGTGATTAGTACTTTTTATACGTTGCTGGATTGGGTTTATTAGTCTTCTGTTGACGACTTGTGTCTGTATTCATAAGTGTTATTGGTCTGTAGTTTTGATATCTTTGTCTTCTTTTGGTACCTGGTACTTTGGTCTGGTTTGGAATCTAGGGTCTTGAATTGTTGTTCTGGCATCTACCTCATTTTTCATTGTGCTGTAATAATTGTTTTTATGTATTCGGTTCTGTTTTCATTTTGTCTTTTTAATTTTTTTCCATCTTTATAAAGGCAGGATTGACAATTGAAATAATTTCATCCCCACCCCACCAGTGGTTAGCGCATTGCCCTTGTGTGCTGTTGTTTGTTTTTAAGATACTGAAACCTAACTTTGTGTAAGTCGAATGTGTACAGTGTGCTGATACAATGTTTATATATTGCAGTGTGATTACCACCATAGTGTTAGCTAACACCTCTAATCATGTCACATAATTAGCATTCCTTCTTTGTGCGAACATTTGAGATCTAGTCTTTTAGCAACTTTGAAGCGTATACTACAGTATTGTTGGCTATAATCACTCTTCTGTTCATCAGATTTCCAGAATTTACTCCTGTTCTAATTGCGGGTTTGTATATTTTAACGACTTCTCCCCAACCCCCCCATTCCCTGGCTCCTGGTAACCACCGTTCTGCTTTGTTTCTAGAAGTTCAGCTTTTTTTAGATTCCACATCAAAGTGATATCTATAGTGTTTGTCTTTCTCTGTTGACTTCTTTCACTTAGCACAATGCCCTAAGGCCCATCTAGTTATTGCCAATGGCAGAATTTCCTTCTTTCTTTCGGCTGAATAGTATTCCGTTGTGTACACACCCACACACATCCCACATCGCCATCATTCACTGATGGACACTTAGGTTGTTTCCATATCTTGGCTATTGTGAATCATGCTGCAGTAAACATGGGAGTGCAGGTATCTTTTTGATATCTTGTTTATATTTCCTTTGGAAATATACCCAGAAGTGGGATCACTGGGTCATCGGTAGTTGTATTTTTAATTTTTTTTGTAAGTTTATTTATTTTGAGAGAGAGAGCACAAGTGGGGGAAGAACAGAGAGAGAATCCCATGCAGGCTCCACACTGTCAGGCACAGACGCAGATGTGGGGCCTGAGCTCATGAACCATGAGATCATAACTTGAGCCCAAATCAAGAGTCAGACGCTTAACCAACTGAGCCACCCAGGCGCCCCTGTATTTTTAATTTTTTGAGGAGCTTCCAAACTGTTTTCCATAGTGGGTTCACCAGTTTACATTCCCAGCAGTGCACAAAAGGGTTCCCTCTTCTGCCTGTTCTCACCAATGCTTGTTATCTTTTGTCTTCTTGATGAGAGCCATTCAGAGAGGTGCATCAGGTCTGTTTTCTGCCGTATGTTCTCCCTTCTTCAGTTTGCACCCTTCCTTGTGTCCTAACCTTAGCCTTATTTAGTACAGGATTTTGGATCTCAGTCTTGTAGCTAATGAGGAGTGTACACTTATTATGTGTGTCCATTAAGCACTTTCTCTGCATTACCTAATTTAACCTTCACAACAACCCTTGGGAGGAGGTATAATTTGAGACTTCTCATAAAGGGGGAGATGGAGGTTTGAGAGAAAAGAAACAAGTTGCTTACACAAGTAGATATTGGAGATTGAAGCGCTTAAGTAGGATCGTCCTTATGTAGAATGTGGGTAGAAGAGTGGAAAGAACACATATTTGGTGGTGGGGATCGGCTTAGAGTGTTAGTAAAAAGCAAGGAAGCAGGAGTTTAATTGCAGTGCCCAGTGCTGGGGAGCACAGTACAAGTAGAACTGGTTTTTGCCTTCAGAGCAGCAAGTAGTCCTATTTGGAAGAGTGAGATTAACATCTGAAACAATTAGAAAATGAGCATCGTTTAATTAGAGGTCAAGAGTGAGGTTTGTGTGAGTTGGAAAGAATCCTGAAGGAACTAGTAATTAAGCCTCAGAAGAGTAGAGTTTAGGAGAGTAGTTTAGCAAACCAGGTTTTGGGTCAGCCTTACCCGACTACCATATACCATACAAGTCACTTAGACTTTCTGATCATTGGTTTCTTTAAGTTTCAAATGGGAAGAGCATCAGTTCTGTGTGTCAGAATTGCAGGTTCAAATAGATAATCTCTCAGAGCACTTGTAGACTATAGGGTGCTTCTGTCATTGTGGTGGGGTGTCTGTTCTCCTGTTTCTAATTTCACCGACTGTCCTCAACCTGAGCTTTTTATTTTGAGGGCTTAAAAAAAAAAAAGTTTATATGTTTAGAGGGAGCGTGGGCGGCGAGGGCAGAATCCCAAGCAGACTCCACACTCAGCGTGGAGCCCACCGTGAGGTTCGATCCCATAACCTTAGAATCAAGAGTTGGATGCTTGACCAACTGAGCCACCCAGGTACCCCTGAGCTTTTAATTTTAAAATAATTTCAGATTTAGAGAAATTTTACAAGAATAGATCAAAGAATTCTTGAGTATCCTTCACCTGTATTCCTCAAATGCTAACATTTAACCACATTTGTTTTATCATTTTCTCTTTTTACATCTATACTGCTTTTTTTCTGAACCCTTTTAGAGTGACTTGGAAGCATGTTGCCTCTTTAGCCCCAAAAACTTTTATGTAGTTATTTCCTAAAATCAACGACATTTCTTAATAACTGTATAGTACCATTATCAAAATTGGGGAAGTAATATTGGTGCAGGTCTTAAGAGTAAAGCTATAGACCTTACTCAGATTTTGCCAGTTGTCTCAATAATGCCTTTTAGAGCAAATAAAAAACAAAACAAAACTGTTCTCATTGGAGATTCAGCCCAGGAACACAGTTTGCATTTAGTTTTCATGTTCAATTAGTCACCGGCATTCTGGAAGTTTCTCAGTCTTTGTTTTTTAAGACCTTGAAATTTTTTAAAGAGTACAGGCTAGTTATTTGGTAGGATGTCCCTCATCCATATTTGTGTGTTGTGTCCTGTTAGTTAGGTTTTTTTTTTTTTTTTTTTCGGGGCACCTGAGTGGCTCAGTCGGTTAAGTGTCTGACTTCGGCTCAGGTCATGATCTCACGGTTCGTGAGTTCAAGCCCTGTGTCGGGCTCTGGGGTGATAGCTCAGAGCCTGGAGCCCGCTTCGGATTCTGTGTCTCCCTCTGTCTGCCCCTCCGCTGCTTGCACTCTGTCTCTCACATTGTCTCAAAAATAAATAAACATTAAAAAGTTTTTTTCTAATTTTTTTTTTTTTATTTTAGAGAGACAGGGAGAGAGAGTGCATGGGAGTAAGGGAGAGGAGTAGAGAGGGGGAGACAGAGGGAGAATCCCAAGCACGCTCGACACCCAGCTCCATGCAGGGCTCGATCCCATGACTCCAGGACTATGACATGACCCAAGCCTAAACCAAGAGTTGGAGGCCCAACTGACTGAGCCACCCAGGTGTCCCAGGTTATGCATTTTGGGCAGGAATAGCACAGAAGCAGTGTTGTGTTTTGCCTGGTGCATTGTGTCAGGAGGCCGATGATGTTCATCTATGCCGTTACTGGTGACGGTAACTTCAGTTACTTGGTTAAGGTGGTGTATGTCAGGTTTGTAATTGTAAAGTTAGGATTTTTCCTTTTGTAATTAATAATTATATTCTTGGGAGAACTTTGAAACTATGTAAAACATCTTGTTTCTCACCAGGATTCTTGCCTCAGTCAATGGATTGCCAAATAGTGACTTTCCAAGGCCATTATTCTTTCCGTATTTGTTGACATTCTGCTGTAAGATCTTTCCCTTTACCCTGTGCATTTATCCATCCGCGCATTTATTAATATCATTAAGATCTCCCAGATTCTTATTTTCTTTGGTGGATTGTAATCCTTGACTTGAATTATTTGGTGCTCAGATTATGAGGCCAGGGGAAGCCCCCTTCAGGCTTACCCTCTTACTTTTTGAAGAGATCCAGACTCGGTATCATCTGGATAATGCATCGCTATCTCTGTCTTATTTTCCCTTCATTCTTTTTTTTGTTGTTAAGTTACTTATTTTGAGAGAGAGCGAGCACTCAAATGCACACACAAGAGAGTGCCAGGGAGGGGCAGAGAGAGAGGAAGAGAGAGAAACCCACACAGGCTCCATGCTGTCAGCATGATGCGCTCAAACCCACGAACCATGAGATCATGACCTGAGCCAAAATGAAGAGTCAGACACTTGACCAACTGAGCCACCCAGGCTCCCCTTCCTGTAATTCTTAACCAGAAGATACGCAGACTCTTCACTGCCACCTGTGCCTCTAAAGCTAAGCTGTCTGTGCTCTATGGTTCAAAATCAGATAGTATCTAGAAATATACATTATTACCATCCTGATATTTTTTTATTAGTTTGTGTGTGCTTCCAGAATTTCCTTACGCAAATAAAACACAAGGGGATATGTATTTTTATCTCTTCCTATTAACACAAAACATAGTATACTGAATCTTACAGTTTTGTTTTTTTTTTTTTCCCAACTAACTGAATACCTTCCAGAATCTTTCATACCAGAACATGGGGATCTTACCTGTTTTATAGCTGCGTAGTATTTCATTATATGGATGTATCACTTTTATTGCACTCCTTCAGTATGTGTGGCTATTAAACTGCCTGTGACTCTAAACTAGGCTCTCTTGTGTCACCCCATCTGCTGTCACTTTCTCTGATACTTATATTCCCTAGCCCCTTTTATCTGCAAATAAGTTCTAGTCTTTATTTTATTTTATATGTTTATTTATTTTGAGAGAGAGCAAGGGAGAAGGGGCAGAGAGAAAGAATCCCAAGTAGGCTCCACACTGACAGCACGGACACGGGTTTGAGCCATCATATGGAGCTCAATCTCACAAACTGAACTGTGAGATCATGATCTGAGTCGAAATCAGGAGTCAGATGCTCAACTGACTGAGCCATCCAGGCGCCCCTAGTCTTCTTATTTTAAAAACAATCCAAAAAACTTCATTTTTATTGTGTTCTCTTTATATCACTGCCAAAGTTTTTGAAAAACTTGTCCAAACCCCTGATTTCATTCTTACCTATTTTTGCTGCATTTGGGTTTCCATCTCTACTATGTGGTGAAATTATTGTTTTGAAGGTTACTAGTGACTTTGTACTGTGTAGTGCTAGACTGGCTTTGGTGATTAATTTACGTGTAGGAGGACGAGGAGGAGAAAAGAAAAGGGAGGGTTGGCAAGCAGATAGAAAAAGGGGAAGCAGGAAGGCTGGGAGAAAATAGAATAGACAGTAAGGGGAAAAGTAGGAGAACAGCATTTTTGGCAGGAGATGTGAAATATGTTTTCATAACCAGCTTGTCACATACAGCTGGCTTCTGTGTGCTGATGAGCTGGCTTATGGTAGGTTGCTGACTGGCAGGCTAGTTAGGCCCTGTGGAAAGCTGCCTCCCCCCCTCAGTCTTCTATTCTCTGAAGCAAGATATAACCTCTTGTCCCGTTATAGAATTACCATCTCAACACCAGAACCTCCACTTTTAAATGTTTGCTCTCTAAAATCTGGAGGTATCATCATTAACATGCTTCTCGTCATTCTTATTAATACCATCAACTATTCCAGCGTCTTATGGTTACCTTGGTGTGGTGATCTTTGCTTTTCATTTCCGGTCCACTGCTGTGGCTCAGGACATTGCATATTTACTCTAAGTATTGCAAGAGGCTTGTCACCCTATTTAGCAATTTATTTCCTACTTTTATCTAACTTTTCCTCCTTTTTTCTGAAATTTCCTCTGAGTACTGGTCCCTGAAATCACGATGCTAACAAATCTCTATGCTTTGCCGTGTCTGTGCCTTTCTGTCCTCCCTTGCCTGAAAGGCCCACCTCTCTGTCTGTAGAAAACTCTTCAGGATCCTTTAAGATCACCTTCTTGAAGCTTTCCATAGCTGTAACAGCTCGTATGCATGTCTTATTTTCCTAAACTTGCTTACAGCCTCATCAGGCCGTGCGCAGGGCAGAGCCTGCTTGGGATTCTCTCTCTCCTTCTCTCTGCCTCTCCCCCACCCCTCAAAAATAAATAAATTGATTTAAAAAAAATAAAGTCATGTTTTATGCTTAGGTTCTCCTAGTGCGCAGAGACTGCTTGGCTTATAGGACATTTTTATTGGTATAGTGATTAATCATTGTATAGGCTGTCACTAAATAATTTTGGGTGCAGAGTCAACTGGGTACCTTGAGGGTCTGCTCCCCTCTGCTTCCCTACTGTACTGTGGAAAATGTGTGCCTTTTAGTGGGATTTTCTTTTTGTTTTTCCAACAAATGATTTAGTGATCTGAATGTTGACCTTCTTTTGACTCGGCAATGTGTCTTAGGGACCTTTCTCTGTAAAGCCATGTTTGTCAGGTGGTCCCCAAGACCACCTTCAGGTTTGATGATTCCCTGGGATCCGGCATCTAGTGGTACTCGTGGCTGTGATTTATTACAGCAAAACTATCAGCAAAGAGAAAAGGCACACTGGGCAAAATCCAGAGGAAACTAGGTGCAAGTTCCAAGAGCTCTCTCCCTGTCGTGTCACACAGGGCATGCTTCATTTTCTAGCACCAAATTGTGACAACATGTGTCAGATGTCTTCCAGGAAAGCTCCTTAGAAATTCAGTGCCCAAGGTTCCTGTTAGGGGTTGGTGACAGAGGTGCTGTCTGCCAACATGTACCAAAATTCCAGATTCCCAAAAGGAAAGCACAACTGTGCCTTTTCAGCATGATCTGTATGGCTTGTACAGTTTACCATTATCAGTTAGGGAATGGTGGGAACCTCTCTGAAACCCAGGTTCCTTGACACCATCCGAGGGCCAGCCTTTCTAAGGATCACCGTCTCAGACCTGCTGTGTCAACTCTTTCCTGCACACTGTAGAAGTCTACAACCCCCTTTCGTTTCTTAAACTACTGGGTAGGATTCCACGGTAAGAGTACATTATGGTGTGTTTAACTTTTCTCTGTTGATGGGGTTTTAGGCTATTTTGCAGTATCTGTTTTTGTACAGTTTCTTTTTTATGGGCTTAGATTGGAATCTATGGGTCATAACATAGTGACATTTGAAAATTTGATATTAGATACTTATAAATTGTTCACCTGTGGGCTCTATTAGTCCATACTCCCCACAGCAGTTTACAAGAGTATCCTTTGGAAGTGATTACTTTTGGTGATGTTCATGTTGGGGATGTAGGAAAAACGGACCATCAAGCATCAGGAAGAGCAGGACGAGGAAGGGCATTCTTGATCCTGGCTGTGTCCTGCTTGCCATCATGGGCACTCGCCTTACCCATTCTCTTTCTGCTCCCACGACTCCTGTTCTTACACTTTTGCTCCTTCCTCTGTCTCTAATCTCCCTCCATATTGCCTTGCCTTTAATCATTCATGTGGAGGCTTGTAACTTGTTTTTGTCTTTTATTATGGAAAATTTCAAACATACACAGATAAGAACAGAACAAAGAAGCTACGGGCACCCATTACTCAGTTTCAGCAGTTGCCAACGTGCCAATCATGTTGCACTTTTCTCTTGTCCTTTTTTGGGGGGATGGGGTGGGGCTTGGAGTAGTGAAAGCAAATCCTGGACATTATGGAGTTTTAAACATTTCTTTGGTACTAATTTGTAAAAGTAACGTACCTGTAATGTAACATTTCAAATTGAGATATGCTTTTTTAAAAGTCTGTTTATTTATTTAGTTAAATAATCTCTGTACCAGTGTGGAACTTGAACTCACGACCCCAAGATCGAGTTGCATGCTCTTTCAACTGAGCCAGCCAGGAACCCCTGGGATACACTTTTTAAAAAACTTAATAATTTCCTTAGATACTTGGTCCAGTTGTGAGGTTACTCTGATGTTCCTAGTTCAGGAGGATATTTCCTCGTGACTTTCTCTAAATTCCTATAAAGTTGTTCAAGCACATATAAACAGCTTGAAAAAAGTATGGGATAACATTGTTCACATTTTTGCAACTTGCTTTATATATTTATATGTCTACACACACACACAAACACACACACACACACACACACACTAACATTCCTAGGGCGGTTGGCATGCTCACTTGGTGGAGTGTGCAACGCTTGATCTTGGGATTGGTGGTTTTGAGCCCCACGGTGGGTGTAGGGATTACTTAAAATAATTAAATCTTACAAAATAAAATTTAAGAAGGACCATTCCTTCAAGTCAGTAAACAAACAGAGCAACTCCTTTTCAATACAATGTGCTATGCTAACCGAGAGGATAGCCATTTCTTTGTTGATAGACATTCAGTTTCCGTTGTGAACCTCTCAGTGAACTTTGATATGCATATGGCCTTGCATACTGTGGGTTTATTATCATCAGATACATTCTACTGAATGGGTTGGCTGTCTGGAATGTATATAACTTCAGTTGTTAAAACACCACAGTACTTTCCAGTAGTTTTCCACCAGCAATAGAAGAGAGAACCTTTTAACTCTCACTCTTGCCAGAACCAGATATTACTCTTGAACATTTTTGCCAATAAAATTAGTAAAAGAAAAAAAGATATAACGTTATAGTTTTCATCTTTTTTTTATTGTTTATTTTATTTTTGAGAGAGAGAGTGTGTACAAACGTGGGGAGGGGCAGAGAGAGAGGGAGACACAATCCAAAACAGGCTCCAGGCTCTGAGATGTCAGCACAGAGTCTGACGCGGGGCTCGAACTCAAGAACCATGAGATCATGGCCTGAGCTGAATTCTTATACTGGCACATGCAGGCTTGGTTCACTACTGGAAAATTCATCAATACAATTAATTGTACCTG
The DNA here is from genome assembly GCF_023721935.1 of Panthera uncia. NCBI lineage: Eukaryota > Metazoa > Chordata > Mammalia > Carnivora > Felidae > Panthera > Panthera uncia. The sequence goes on from NC_064815.1 coordinate 13,830,359, forward strand.
CCAGCAGAAGACAAAAATCAAATCATTAAATTCTGCCCCTGAAACCAATATTATACTATATGTTAACTAAGTAGGATTTAAATAAAAATCTGAAAAAAATAAAAAAGACAAAAATCATATAAGTGTTTCAATAGATACAGGAAAGAAACCTAACAAAATCTAGCATGCACACATGACCAAATCTCTTGGCAAACCAGAAACCTAGAACAGCCTTTTACTTTGTGAAGATCAAAATGTACTCATTTAATATTAATGCTTGAAAAAAATTGTTAATGTTTAATTTTTTAACGCTTATCATTCACACATGGCTCAAAAATTAAAATACTATGAAAAGGTTTGTAGTGAGAGCCTTCCTCCCATCCCCCATCAGCCCAGGTCCTCCCTCCTCCTCCCCACAGCCACTGTTTGTTTCTTAGGTGTTCTTTCAGAATCATTTCGTACACATACAGGGGAATGAGAGCACGTATCCTCTCTCTTGCTTTTTACACGAATGATAGTGTCCTGCGTATTCTGTCGTGCTCCTGGCATTTTCCGTCATGAGTTTTTTCTAAAGGACAGACGTTTTTGCTAATTTCTGGTAGCCTTCTAGCTACCTTCCTACTTCTCTCAGCTATTGAACTCCTCTGATGTGGGCCTTACAGCCGTTCACTAGTTGTATCTAGTTGTGTCTCCCACATCACCCTCCCACAAACATTCACGAAACAAATGCCGTCATCGCTCTGTTAAAGATCACCAGTGCCCAGTCCCCTCTTGTTCAGACCAGTGGCTGTGCAGTCTTTGTCTTTGATTTTTTTGCCGTTCTTGCTCCTGATGACATAGCCATGGAAGTGTTCTTGTAAAACGTGGAAGGAAATGAGGAAAGGATTGTGGAGGCACACAGTCTGGGGAAAAGATACGCTGTAAGTAAGAAGGTCTATCACGGAACCTGTCTAAAGCCAAAGGATTTCTTCTCTGTGGCTCCTGAAAGGCACTAGCATTTTACTTTGGGAGGTTTCTTGCTGGAGAGGAAAGACCAGGACTTTGAGAGCCTTGATTTGAATCTTGACTCTACCCTGCACTAGCTGTATGACCTTGGACCATTCATTTCTTTCTGAGCTTCAGTCTCTTCATTTATAAAAGGCTACATCTTTATCATTTTTTAACAAGTGGTAACTATAAATGGGAAAATATGCATAAAGTGCCCAGCAGAGTCATGGACATTTTAGTCACTCCGAGGTTTGTTCTCATTCCTAGATCCAGAGCTTGCAGATTTGGGTGTCCTGCGACTAGCCTGCAAGGAATGAATGATTACTGATTGGAATGTTTTCTTTGTGGAGCATGTGTCAAGTATGATGGACCACGTAGATCAATCAGATCCATCACCCCTTCCTCCTTTTGATAGATCTGTAAAATGATAGATGTCTTAAATAAATCTCTGCTCGCATTTAAATCCTGAAAGCCAAAGTGTTTGGGCACAGGTAGGATATTTCTATATTTTTTCACGTGGCTTTCTGAAGGAGGAGGCGTGGGTCAAGTGTGGTCAGTTGGCTGTGGTGACCGTGCTGAAGAACAGAACTTTCCCCTGTGCTTAGAGTAGCAGCTGATACTGTAATACCTCCCAAGAGCTAACGTGCTGCATCTTGTAAGTACGAATGCCACCATTTGGGGCCAGAAACACACCTGCTAACCTCATCAGAAAGCCTCCAAAATGAAATTTGAGAAGAGGGACAAAACTCCGGATAAATAGCAAAGGAGCATGCCGTAGAGTAGAATAATACTGACCTAGGACAAGGGTGGAAAGCATCTGCTCTGTAATACTTACAGGAGGACACGGAGAGCAGACGCTGGGGGTTCCTGATGTTTCTGCACAAGAAGTGTCCGTAGACTCTTGACAAAAGTAAATACAGTCGTGGTGCCGCTGAGAATTGGTGAGAGGAGCTTCTAACTAGGCATTTGAGTGCTTGCTAGAGGCACCATGTTAAGTAAGCACTCCTCATTAAATCCTTACAAAATGTTATGAAGTAGATGTCTGCAGAAACTAATCTCCAATTTTAATGAAGACACTGAGGCTGAAGAATGTTCAGTAGTTAGAGGTAATAATCTGGTCTTAATGGGTAACATGACGGTGATGTAACTTAATTTGTTTGCTGATTTTACTTTCTCCTGTGCTGTGGCTGTCTCGATCCCCGACTTCCCCAGGGTTACAGAGAGCTTGCGCACTCTACTTGCCTCCCAGACACGGAAGAGGCGAAAGAGTGAGTCATGGTTGTAGTTGGCATGACCCTGTTGCGCTACTCCATCAGCCACACGACAGTTCTACTTGGAACAAAACGACAACAGATTACAGCAACCGTTACACTCTTCTTCCAGCTTCTAACTGATTTTATCGGTCATGTACGCAACTTCACTAAATTACCATCTGTCATACGTAATGTCCTCATTTTGTTTTTCACTGTCTACCTGCAGCTCCTCTCTGTTTCTTCCATCCACAAAGCCAGCTTAAGTTTTGTGTGATCTCACTGCACTACACCTGCAGCCCTTTTCCAGTTTCTTAGGTATTTGCTGGTCTTTCTCATCTTATCTTCTGCATCCCCACTGTCATATGCATTTCAGCCTTGATCAATTATTTGCAGTTCCCCATGTCCAGCTCATGTTCCTTGAACCTTGTCTTGTCTGCCTGATATTTATAATGTCCCCTCTGGGAAGCTTCCTCAGGGCAGAGTTAGGTACTTTCTTTTTGTGTGATTTTCTTCAAGTATCTGATTTTTGGTCGCCTGTTGATATTATGGATGAAGGTTTAGGTTCTAGAATCCAGGGGGATTAATATGGGTTAACTAGAGTGAGTGTCCTCTAACTTTTCCTCCAACTTTCCTCATTACCCAGAGGCTCCCACCTCGAACGGAAGGATGGATACTGAGTCTATCTGAAAAGGGTGTTGATTGCCAGGATTTACTGGTGTGATGGAGAGTAGTTTCCAATAAAGAAGACTTTGATCTGGGGTCCCAAACCCCTTGAAGGAGTCCTCCCTGCCTCCTGCCAAGGTTTTGTTTCTTTGGTTTTAGATTCAAGTGCAGCTGCTGCCGGTGGCCATGTAGTCATGGGGATGGAAAGTGGAAAAGGAGGAGTGGAATGGTTATGGCTTTTCTATTCCTTAGGCAGTCTTTTTTTCCTCTGTGCCTATTCCTGCTCTCCTAGCTCTGTTGGAGCCTCTCTAGAGCTCCACCAAGGTTTGGCACATTCATCCATTCATGACGTTTCTTGTGTTTATTCCTGGGTTGTAGCTTTCTCTGCTCTTGTTTATGTATCAGCTCTGGATAGATTTATTACTTTTTCTTCCTATCATTTCAGTAAGGCGGAGTGGAAAGAAAGAGGCAGACCCATTTCCCTAATCTGTCTATCGTTTTTGAAATTATGAACCAGGGGTTCTGTTGACAACTTTGAGCATTTGGTTTTCTTATTTTTATTTTTTATTTTTTTTAATGTTTATTCATTTTTGAGAGAGAGAGACAGAGCATGAGCGGGGAGGGGCAGAGAAAGAGGGACACAGAATCTGAAGCAGGCTCCAGGCTCTGAGTGTCCGCACAGAGCCCGATTTCGGGCTCAAACTCATGAACTGTGAGAACCTGAGCCAAAGTCGGACGCTTAACTGACTGAGCCACCCAGACGCCCCAGACAACTTTAAGCATTTGTGATTTTAAGAACTGAAATAAACTTATATAGTGAGTACATTATTGATTCCCATGTGTTTTATTGATAGAGTTATTTGGAATGTTTATGGGATATGAAATTATTGTAAGCTGAAATACATGATCTTTTTATGAATAACTTGTGTTTAAAAAATAGTTAATGCAGCTTTTTAGAGCAAGGAAAGCCAAAGATAGCCCAGATACCTGGGCAGAGAGGGTTGTGGGGAGGTCCCAGGCATTGCTGTTGGCTACTAATTGATAATTGGGGCCGGAAGCAAGGTTAACTCTGGCTCACATGATGTTTACGTTCTAGAATTGGAAGGAGTAGCTTGTTTCCCAGAGTAGAATTTGCTAATTTTAGGTTGTCTTCCTTGACATGACACGAAGACAAAAGCTCTGCTACCTGAGGAAGAGTACTAAATAGTAGCTGCGGGGTTAGATTAGGTTGCAAGTTGTGTTTTATTTCATGAATGTAAAAGAATAATTTGCCATGTCTTTACTTCTAATAAGAGTGAAAATGAATCTGTATGCAACCTTATTTGTATTTCTTAATACATTTTGGGAAAGTTAATTGCAACTGTGTGGTTCAGGGATTTAGTGCAAGAAGAAGAACAGTTGATGGAAGAAAAGAAAAAGAAAAAAGACGACAAGAAAAAGAAGGAAGCTGCTCAAAAGAAGGTAGTATATATATGTATAAACTCTATATTAAGTGGTCTAAACAGATTTAAAAAGAAAGTTACTCTTATTGGATTTTTTAAGGCATTTGAATGTTTTAACTTCAGTTGAGATTCATTTTAACATTCAGTGTTTTGAATATGCATATATAGTAACTTGCCAAGTGTGTACAATTTAATGCATGGTTCTTTAACCTTGCCGATAGTGTTTTCAAAGGTAAGTGCTTTATATAGGTTTTTGTCTTTCAATTAACTCTTCCTAGGTTTTCATAATATATTTATACCTTACTATACGTGAGAAGAGCATGGAATTTGTAGCTGCATAGAGGGCTGCATTGAAATCTGTCTCTCCCACACAGCATACCGAACGGTGTGTCCTTAAACTTCATTTAGCCTCTCTGGGCCTTAGTTTCCTTGTGTTTTGTAAAATGAGAATTTAATTAAACAAAATAACGTAATACATATAATGCACACAATTGGGAATAAAGTGTCAATTTCCTTTTCACTTTTTATTTAGTACCTGGGCTGATTTCAAGAATTTGCTATTTACATTAAGATACTCTAAAATTAGCCTAGGACATAATTTACTGTAGATAATCTCTAGCCAGTACATTGTCAGAAACTGTAACTAAAGCAATAAGAATTGCAGAAAACTAAAAGATTATGTCCATGATTATAAAGATTTTTACAAATTAATACTGAATCCTGATGACAGCTGGGCAGTCCTCTCCTACTGTCTCAAGTTTTCAAGGACCTTAAAAATGTTCCAAAAGACCCACTGAAATTACTGTTCCACCTGTCTATTCTAATGAAAATTATGACTTTAATTTGTAACCTCTACCTCTTTTGTGCCAGGCACTGTGTTACGGCTGCACACTTATCTCTGCATTATTTATTAGGGAAAAACAGCGCATACATCTGCGGTAGGTAGGGAGCTGTTGAAGCACACAGAACTGCTTCAGTCAGCCTGGAATGGGGCCAGGGAATGGGGACAGTTTCTTGGAATAGAAATTAGCCCAGTGAGCAAGGAGTGGAGTAGAAAGGGATTCCAAGCAGAGTCAACTCTGAGGTAAGCGTCCACAGCCTTACAGAAGTACAGGTTTTGATTGGCTGGGGTGAGACGCCAAGGGCAGAAACGTCCAAGGATGAGACTGCAGAGGGTGGTGGTAGCTGCCGACTCTTCTCTGGGTTTTGGCCATTAGGTGTTGGGGAAAACAGCGAAGGCATTTTAGCAGGGTGATGCGTTTGAGAATGTTTACTTAGCGGACTTGGACTTTGGTTGGAAGAGGTGGAAACTAGAGGCTAGGGTGCTGGTGGAGGGACCGAAGGGGATATGAAGGAAGAATAACTTCGGTTGACTCTTAAGTTGCAGACTGAGTGATGGAGTGCATCGTGGGAGCACTTAATCAGGTCAGGGAAATAGAAAGAAAGGGGGAATGAGAATTTCCTTCTGGAGTGATGAGCTTACAGCGTGACCAGTGAGTGCTGGAGGGGGCGGGAGGTAGAGTACAGACCACTGGAGAACTGAGAGTGAAGAGGTGAGAGGCGACCCTAGGCATTTGGGCTTTTGCTTGCTCTCAGGAGTGACTGGGAGGGATGCATCCATAAGGGTCACAGGGTTTGAAACACGTTTCTAATTACAGAGTTTTGGCATTGATGATGCCTTAGGCTTCTGTCAGAGGCCTGTTGATATAGGTTGGTCTTTACAGTGCGATCAGTCTTTCGCTCAGGATTTATTGTAGAGAATTGTATCCTCTGCAAGTCTGAGGTTGGGAGAAGGCTTATGAGACTCTTCTTGTTCCACGGTGTGAAGGCCATTTACTTAACGAAGAAAACTAAGAAATATCAGAGTCTTGTTGAAGAAGATGCTTAGGTGTACATTAGGTAGGATCGGTAGTTTGGCAGGTGTCTGCGTGTTGCATTGGACCTGTTGATCCCTGCTGCTAAGGAATTCAGAAGTTAGCTGGTAAGTCGGTATGTCTGTGAAATGGCTGGAGAAGAAGCCTAAGGTATGATGGAATGAAGCATGTTTATTTAGGATTTACCTTGTTCACTGAGGAAGTTTTGAGACAGGGGGGTCACTGGAATGATTTCTTTAAAATTATGCTTTTGAAATGTGCAATGTAAGTAAAAAAAAATTTAAGTTGTAACAAATACAAATAATGGCTCTAATTGCTGAAGTTCATCTTTAGGTTCTTTTATGACTAGATCTCTAAATCACCAAGTCAGTGTCTTTAATACATGAATAATGGCCTTTGTGCCATTTGGCTTCTCATCAGATCTGAAGTGACAGCTTTTCATATTCTTTTCCACTCCATCCCTGCCTCACCCATTCCAGTCTCTCCCCCTAACCATGTCCCACTGGAATCATCACAGAGGCTTAGCGATAATGGTGGGGGAGCATTGGTAGGGTACCCTGTGTGTCCTGTAGACACAGTAATACTAATCACTTAACACAATATTAAAGAAAGTTTAATACCTCTAATAAATGTTAAGTGTAGTAGGGTAGACTGCCGTTGTAAATAAGACTGTTCTTCCAATTCCATCCTATAACTGAATTCAGATGACACACATCGGTGAAGCGAGGACAGCTGGTATTGCTATAGGCTGTTACCAAATAGCTATTAAAAAACAAAACAAAGAAGAATCCCAAGTTGGCACATGTACAGTCCATGTGAAAGAATGTGAGTCACAAGACTTTTCAGACAGGTTTCCTCAAGCTTGCTTTTTGTCTGTAGAAGGAGCCAGCAGGTGTATGCAGGTAGGTGGCAGACAGCTACATAAGCCAGGTAGGCAGGCCCATTTATATAAATGTTGGAACATAAACTCACCACAGTAAAAACCATCTGCCTGTTTTATGTAATCTATGCAAATGTTAAAAAAAAAACCTATATGTTTTTATTTCTGAAAAAGTCTTCAGATACTATCTGTTCTGATCCATTCATTACAAATAGAAGGAGCCCAAGCATTAAAGTGAGTTAAGTGGCCAACCATGGTTTTGTCAGGATAACAGAACTAGGAATAGGATGGGAAGCTGCTTAATCCCCCAGCTGGCACTTTTCCAGAACTAGGTGCCATGGTGTTATCTTTCATCTTTTTAATTTAATTTTTATTTTTTTAAAATATTTTTGAGAGAGAGAGCGAACCAGCAGGGGAGACAGAATCGTTGGGGGGGGGGGGGGCAGAGAAAGAGAAAGAATTCCAAGCAGGCTCCACTGAGTGTGGAGCCTGACACAGGGCTCCATCCCACCACCCTGGGATCATGACCTGAACTAAGTGAAGAGTCGGACCCCCAACCGCGCCACCCATGTGCCCCTATCCTTTTTACTTTTTAAAGATTTTATTTTCAGGTAATCTTTACACCCCATGTGGGGCTTGAACTCTGAGATCCAGAGTCACAGGCTCTTCCGACTGAGCCAGCCAGGCATCTGTATCCTTCATGCTTCTTGCTCCCCCCCCCCCCCGCCTCCGAACCTAAAGGTGAACTTTAAAGCTGCAAATAATATATTGTGATAATCTCTGTAAGGCATTTAACAGGCCTGTATGCCATGCATACATACAGAAACAGTCCCTAATAGTCACTATAGTATTTTTAAGGAATTCTGATCACAGGTTATTTTCTATTTTTAAATTTTTTTAATTTTACTTAATTAAAAATTTTTTTAATGTTTATTCATTTTTGAGAGAGACAGAGCATGAGCAGAGGAAGGGCAGAGAGAGAGGGAGACACACAATCCGAAGCAGGCTCTGCACTATCAGTGCGGAGTCTGATGCAAGGCTTGAACCCACAAACTGAGATCCTGTCTTGAGCTGAAACCAAGAGTTGGATGCTTAGCCGACTGAGCCACCCAGGTGCCCTGGTTATTTTCTATTTTAAATTTAAAAAAAAAACAAAAAAAAAACCCAGTGACCTAACTCATTATGTAAATTATTAGACACCAACATGGCTCACCATAATATTTTTACTATGGTAGTTTTTAAAATTTTATCTTCTTCAATATAAATTTAAGTATTTAACTTCCTCTTTAAAGAAATGTTACACAAAGATTACATGCTTCTTATATTTCAGCCTCAGTACATCTCTCACAATGAAGGTCCACGTCTGGATGTCTTTATTTTTAATTTTGTTTTTTGAAAATATTTCTATTTCATATCTAAGAATCATGGCTGTTTACTTATCTTTTAATTCTAAGGCTTAGGAAATAATTTGATATTCCACGGGAATGTAGTTTCTGTGCTTAAACGGGGTAGTAGGCAGGCTCAGAATGGAGTCGCTCAAGCAATTAAAAGGCGAGGGCGGGGGGGCAACCGTGGTAGCAGTAGGTTGGATTTATCTCCAGGTTTTGTTTTTAGAAGAAATTTCTAAAAGGAATCTTGAGAGAAATGTAGGGAGGAGGGAAAAGGAGGTTGAGAAATAGGTTAATTATAGAGGGATAATTTGGTATAACCTTTAAGCATGTAATTGTAGTTCCTAGAAAGCACTTAAGAATTGAGGGGCCGGAGGGAAGCAACAGTACAAATTGGGACCTTTTACTGTTGAGATTGTTTTAAAGCCTGTTGAACACAGACCGTTGAGTATTTTTGTTACTGTGTTAAGAGCTGTGAGGATTTTTCTAGGCTTTGTGGATTTAAATGTACTCAGTTTGAATTTAAGCGGGACTTACATCGTAGAAAACTTCCAATTTTTATTCCCCTTTTTTGGAGATTTAAGTATTAATCGCCATGTCTCCTGAAGACCATTTTGTTCTGAGACTAGGGATCATGTTCAGCAGTGTAAGTAACATTTTCTCAGCAGCCTGGGCAGTAACATAAGCAGGCCTGGAGTGCTGCAGTCATCCAGGGAGGTCAGGTGTTCTCTTCCAGTCCTGCCTGTTTCACCTTGCTGGTCTCCAGTCATTTTTTTTTTTTTTTAAACACTTTGGGGGCGCCTGGGTGGCTCAGTCGGTTGAGCGCCTGACTGTGGCTCAGGTCACGATCTCACGGTTCGCGGGTTCGAGCCCTGCGTCGGGCTCTGTGCTGACAGCTCAGAGCCTGGAGCCTACTTCATATTCTGTGTCTCCCCCTCTCTCTGACTCTTCCTTGCTCACAGTTTGTCTTGCTCTCTCTCTCAAAAATAAATAAAAACATTAAAAAAATTTTTAAAAAGCCACTTTGTATGCATCTAGCCTTGAAGGCTAGACTGAGTGCTGCTTGCTAAGAAATCCTAGAAAAGTTTTCTGAGCCCTGATTATCTCATTTAAAATAGGTGATTTCAAGCATCAGTTCTTTATTCCTAAGGTTCCTTTTTGTTTTTTTAAGATTTTATTTTATATTTACGTTTGTTTCTGAGAGAGAGAGAACAGGGGAGGAGGGGCAGAGACAGGAAGAGAGAATCCAAAGCAGGCTCCACACTGTCAGATCAGCGCCCGACATGGGGCTCTATCTAACTCACCAATTGTGAGATGGTGACCTGAGCTGAAGTTGGACACTTAACCATCTGAGCCACCCAGGTGCCCCTAAGGGTTAAGTAATCCCTACATCCAACGTGGGGCTCAGACTCATAACCCCGAGACGAAGAGTCACATGTTCCAATGACTGAGCCAGCCAGGTGCCCCCCTAATGTTAGTTTCTAATACCTGGCACTGTATTAGATACTGTAGATGATTAAGAGAAAATAAACAGGGACTTGGGAACCTGGAGTGTTTGAGTTGGGCCTTTTCCCAGCATGAAAGGATTGAGCCACTGCCACCGGCAGGTGTGGCTGGTGACGGGCGGGCAGAGACAGCAGCAGCTGCTAATACCCACTGAAAGCTTCCTGCCTGCGAGGCGCTGTCCTAAGCTCTTTTTTCCCCTCTGAGCTCTTCATGAGTTAGATCCTTTTAGTCTCACAACAGCTCTGGGGTAGGTGTTTTTGTTCTGCCCTTATAGATGAGGAAACGGAGCTTTACGGAAGCTAATTAATTTTGATCCAGGTCACGTAGTGTTAAGTGGTGGACCCAGAATTGAGAGTCTGGCTTCAGACACTGAGCTCTTAGCCGCTCAAGTCTGCTTAGGGATGCAGGGGTGGGGACAACTGGTGCAGAGCCTGACAGAAACAGAGAGCCTGGCGTGTGGTGTGTCTGCCACCTGTCCGATACCTTTATGAAGTGAGGCAGTTGAGGTAATTGCTTGTCGAATCACAGTTCACGTTTGTTTTTTGAAGTAAGCTCTGCGCCCAACGTGGGACTCAAACTCACAGCCCTGAGATCAAGATTCCTGTGCTGTACCAACTGAGCCAGCCAGGTGCTCCTGTTTTTGTGTTTTTAAGGGAAAAATATTCAATATGGAAGTAATTTTGCTTCTAGATTTGACAGAAGCCTTTAATTCTGTCCTACAGTGATACCTCACATTTGAATAGTGTTGTAAAAAAAAATCTTTTATATTGTACTTAGGCCTCATAATAGCCCTGAAAGGTAGGCAGTCCAGTCTCCCCTGCCCTCCTCCCCCACCCCATTTCAAGAATTAGGAAACCGAGGCCCAGAGGGTTTAAATTACAAGGTCATGTAAAAGTAAAAAATGTTGAAGTTAATTTTAATATATTTTATGTAACCAAATATATCCAAAATATGACTGTTATTAATGAGATATTTTTACCTTTTTTAAATACTAAAAAATAGAAATCTGGTATTTTACACATCGGTTTGGACTAGCTTTATTTCACGGGTCAGCCACATGTGGACAGTGGCTACCATTTTGAACAGTGCGGACAACTCTTAAAATTACCGATCCCATTTGGGAAATTCTCTTTAATAGTCTGAGTAATACGCTAGGTCCCTGGACCACATGTCGGTTCAGTTGCCTCCTAATCTGTTAGGTGCTCTTGGGTTCTATTATTCCCGTCCCTTTACTGTGGTAGTCAGCGTCCTGATGGGCAGACACCTTTGGATGTCTTCTTGGTGCCTTCTCTGTAGATGACAGAATACTGAATGAGGTTGGCTGTTCTGAAGCAACTTGGAGTCGTTTTTCCGGAGGAGTTGGAGAGTACACATCCTTTATGTTAAGGCCTACAAGAGCAACGCTGGCTGTCCGTCTTGGGATTTAGTAATGTGGTCGTGGCTTCCGTAACTTAGTTTCCTTTGGAAGTGAACTGTGGAAGAGACCAGGAGAGTTTTTTGGTTTTTTGTTTTTTTTTTAAGTTTAGGATGTAAAATAATTTTTGTGCTATAATGTTTTGGCTTCAGAAAATTAGGTATCTTATTGTTTGACACGGTACGGTACTTGTCATAAACTATTCATATACCAAGTTCTCTCTAATACGACTGTTTTTCTACCATCAAATTTTAAAACAATGTCTCCAGAAATAAAGGGTTCAAGCTAGTTGACTGGTCTTTTGCCATTGTCCTTCCATCGGTTTTTTGTTTTTTGTTTTTTGTTTTTTTAATTTTTGATCCATATAGAGTAAAAGATGGGCCTCCATTATTTGCCACAGCATTAGTGCTCTAAAGCTTGGTAAAGTAGCTCACTGGCCACACTGACTCTGCCTCTCCAGGGGAAGATTGTTCAGTGTGGCTTCAGGAGTAGGGTAATTGCCATGTAGTCCTTTACCACCTAGTTCTATAATGATCTAATTCAAAAAATGATATTTCTAATGACAGTAGTTTCATATGACTAAGCAAAATTATCATGCCCCATGGCACTTAAGGAAAGCCTTGTCTTTATTTTGGAAGAATTCCTGGTTCTTCAGCTACTAATTATTTGGTCTTTCCTCACCTCCCTGCCTCTCCTCGTGTCTTTTATTTTTAGGACTCCCATGCAATTGATCTTAATAAAAAAGTTGATTTTCGCTTGTGGCCTCTGTCTGTAATCACTTCTTTCTTTTGGGGGCCCTTGAAGTTGGAGTCACAAGCCCTTGCTCCTCATGAGGAGACCTCAGGGTGTGCGATGGGGCAGGCACGGAAAGACGGGCTTTGTGGCAGTTCAGCTTCTGAACACAATGATCTTACTGAATTGTCGGGTGTGTCAGAAGCGACAGATATGTTTGATATATTTTCTCCCACTAAGAAATACTTAAAAGTTAACCATGTTTAACCTAACCTCAGCTTTTCTTCCAGAAAACTTAATCCATCTTTTATCATTTGAAAGAAGAATTTTTGAAGCCATTTAAACATACGCAAAATTCAGTAGATCCACAAAATGTTAAAGGTGACAGTTACATAAAAATCATTTAAAAACTAAATAATGAGAACAGTGCAGTCCCTTTTTTTTTTATTTACTATCATACAATGATGTCTTCTCTGCTATGTATCTAAAAGAAACATTTCAAAATTTTTTATTACTAAACATTGTGTCAGAGACAATGGGGCACATCTGTGGGAAAAGCATGCTTTCTTTGCATATCTTTTCCTATGCAGTTCATCTGAGTGACAAATTCCTTAATAAAAGTGTATATGTCTTATGTAATAGTAATATATGAACATTTTATCATAACAATCCATTTCTTTCAGTTTCATATTTACATTGTTTTTTGTTTGTTTGTTTTTATTTTAGGCCACTGAACAAAAAATCAAAGGTACGTTGTTTAAAGCTATTTTTTATCCTTTTTTTTTTTTCATAAAGGTTGTTGATATGCATTTTTATTAACCCCCAGGATGGGAGAGTGAAGAGCATGAAAGAAGAGAGGGGTGGGGACAGACTTCTTCAGTGACGTCCTTTGGGGTTAATGGTTACTGTGGTCTAGATTGCCACTTTTAAAATATACTGCCTCAAGACCTACCTTACAACTGTCTCCTAGGTTGAACACCACTTCCTAACATACTCCCTTGATTTGAGTCTTTGAGCACATGTACCTTCCCTTCAGTTTTCCATTTAAAAGTCTTCTTGTCTGGGGTTACCTCTGAGACTCTCGCCTCGTCCCTTGCTTTAATCCTTGGTCTCTGTGTACAGTTGTCCCCAGCTCCTTCCTAGAGGCAGACGATGATGCCCGCTCTCTATTTAATTACTAAGAATAGCGGATTGCTAACCTCATGGTTATTTTGCTAGGTTGAACAGCTCCCGGTACATGTCAAGCAAAAGCCTTCGGGGTGGTAAGGAGGCAGGATCCTAATTCCTCTCAGATCCTGAATCAGGAATTTTTTGCCCTCCCGGGAGTTGACTGCCTGGTAATGAAAGGTGTAGGGCTCTCAGATGCTGAACTTGTTAGTTCGAAGATTCTGAGTTTTTACTTTTAGCTGTATCAGAAGTATATCCTCTACATTTGGTTGAGATACGCAGCCAGTACCTCCTGTTTTTATTTGAGGTCAGCATTCGTTAAGGTAACGTTTATTAGGAGCAGGTGTGTAAGAGTGAATAAGAACAGTCTTAGCTTACATTTTACTAGAGAAAGTGGCAGTAGAAGGACACACCTATACATACGATAGTATGAGGTGATTTGCTTCAAGTAAAAATGTTGATGTTGTCCTGGATGCAGAGGAGTGACAGCTTCTTTAACACAGGACAGGAAGGCGCGGGGAGGGGGGGGGGGGCGCGGGTAAGGAAAATCTCCTTGAGGTGATGGATCTTAAAAGATGAAACAGCCAAACCCAAGAAAGAAGGAAATGACAGAGGGGATCAGCATGATTGAAAGTACAGAGACAAGAAATAATGTGATGATACTGGCAATGGACATCCCTAGAGCACCAAATGCCCAGCAGTAAGTAGGTAGAGGGTAGAAGGGTTTTTCTGAAGGGATAGGCAGGAGTTAGGTCAATGGAGGCCTTACATGCTCTGTGGACCCAGGAGCCTGGACGTGCGTTTTATACACAGGAGTCATGGAAGAATTTAAGCAGAAGAGTGACATGGTTTGTTTTTATGTTCTTTTTTGAAAGCTGTCAGTCATTGTGCATGGAAAGTCTTGGCTGGAAGATGGAGCTAAGAGAAGCAAGGCGCTTTGGGCAGAGGAAGCAGGTGGACAAGAAGAGGGAGTATTCAGAGAATAAGTGTGGGAGTGTTGGGGAAAGTGACAGAATATAGACCTGGAGGTAGGGGGAAATCGTAGGGCTTCCTGCTGGTTAGAGAGTGGAGAGCCAGCCCTGGCAACGTGTGCAATGGTTGAATCACTGTATTATGTACACCGAAAGCTAACATAACACTGTGTGTTAACGGTACGGGAATTAAAGTAAATAAAAATAAGTAAACTACTGATTTGAGTCTTAAAAAAGAGAGAGTGGAGAGCCAGCAAAGATCATGGTCATAAGCTATGCTTCAGGAATGTTTCTTTGTCAGTGGTGTCTAGTGTCACCAATAGAAACAGTACCAGGGAGGGAAGAGGAGGAGCAGACAGGGTAAAGATCATTTGAACTGAGGTCTTGGCAGCAGGGGTAGAAGATGGATGAAAGATGTGTGAGGTATAGAATTCGTAGGATTGCAGCTGGTGAGATCAGAGGGGGAATTGAGGGTGACATTGTGGCTTTGAACCTGGATATGTGAGAAAGTTACAGGGGTGTGGAATGATACAGGGGGGTGAGCATTTCCAAATTAATGTAGTAGGAACATGACCACATTCATCTTCTTCACGCTCTGCTTTCCTCACACCCCTTCCCTCTGTAGGGATGTTACGTTGTCCCTTTGCCCTGCTTCAAGGCCAGACTTCTCTGCTTGGCTTTCAAGGCCCTCTTTGATCTGACCTCCCATGATCTAACCAGGCTGTTTGCCCCTCACTCCTTTATACTTGGCAGAGCATTCTTCTCTCTTTCATGTTCATCCCTGTTTCTGTTTCTTTTTGATCCAACTCCTCGGCCAAGGAGGCCCTTTCAATGTTTCCAGACTCTCAGAGCTCATCGTCTGCCAGATCGCTCCAGTGGCCATTGGTCCTCCCTTCCCGATTTCTTAGGCTATTATGATGTATCTTACGTTTGGGGCACATGGTTATAGTCCGTCTTAGATTTTTGCCTGACCCATGGGTGTACATCTATACTTAAAATATGAATATATTTGAATCTTTTAGATTTTAGACTTTGCACAATTCTGAGAATGTTAGGCTATGAAACTCTTCAAGGTGCATTATGTTGTTTTGCCAGCGTTTTACTCGTTTTACCCTTCTTCTGATGGCATCTCCCTTCATAATTGGTCACGATTATTCTCGTTTATGAAAATGTATTGTTTATATTTGTGCTGTGTATAATATCTGTGAGGTGTTTGTGATTTGGGATTCGTGGTGTTTAGAGATTACAGACTGGAGGCTTGTGGGACAGTTTTGGCACACACAGTTGTTATTGTTTATTAAACTTTTGATTTTGGAATAATTGATGCTATATAGAAAAGTTGAAAAGGTAGTAGAGTTCCCATATGCACCCCACCCAGTTTTTCCATGATTCACATCTTGTATTTCTGTGACACCTTTGTCAAAACTAAGAAACTGATGTGGGTATTAACAGAACTCTAGACTTTATTGAGATTTCACTGTTTCTTCCATTAACTTCTTTCTCTTCTAAGATCCTGTGCAAGATACACAAATGCATTTAGTTGTCCTGTTTCCTCAGTCTCCTCTGGTCTCCACACAGTATTTTTATTATCCTTTAAAATTTTGATTGCCAACCTTTAAAAATCAGGAGAATCCACATAATCCAGAATATACTGTCAGCAGCATTTTTTGTCTTTCCATATTAGAGTCTGTATCAGGCCCAGGTTGAGTTATTTGTGGCTATCACATACTTGACAGAAATGTGACAGAGGGCTGTGGGGAAGAAAGCTGTGACCAAGGAACTGAATTTTAAATTTGATTAGGTCGCATAGCTCTAGAGCCTTCTTGATTGTCAAGAATCAAGATCTTAGTGTTCAGACTGAGCATTACCAGTTTGGCTGTAGCACCCTCTAGAGAGTTCTGACTTTAACGAGCTGTTCTTTCTAAGGCTACTGCCATTTCTGGTTAAATAACACTCATGTTGCTTTCACCCTGTGGTAAGACCGTTTATATAAAAGTTGGGTTTTTGTAAAGTATCATAAATTAAATTCTTGACCAGCTTTGTTACATGAAGACAAGTAGGTGTTTATTTCTGGGTGCAGTGGATTCATAACTCATCGGATAAAAATGTGAGCCAACATAATGCGAGACATAATGAAATTCTTGAAAGTTTTATTCTCACCTTGTGACTTGAACTTTTTTGAAAAACTGTAAGGAGCATGAATATTTGAATGTTTGAATATTTGAAATGTCTTTTAAAAATATGAGTTTCTCCTTCAAACAACAAGGGAGTCAAATGCTGAAAAATTTAGGGTGAGGTATGCGAATAGATGGATAAGTTTTAAGAATGCCCTGTGGCCTACATAATGTAAAGGCAGGGAAGGAGTTAATATTCCCCTGCTTCACAACACCCTTGGGAACTTGAGTAAGAAAAGTAATTTTTTAAAAGCAGCTTTTCAGCTCTGACACTGGCTTGTTTTGAAAACATGCTGATTATATATTCCTTGTAAAAGAATAAACACTGTTAATTTTTGACAGCTAACCTCTCCTCTTCCCTCCCTCCCTCCTCCCTTTCCCTCCCCTCCTCCTCCTCCTCCTCCTCCTCCTCCTCCTCCTTCTCCTCCTTCTCCTCCTCCTCCTCCTCCTCCTCCTTCTTCTTTCTTTCTCTCTCTCTCTCACCATCTCTCTCACCAGTGCTTTCTTCAGGTGATTTTTATAAGCAAGTTATATTCCAGAGAGTAACAAACCTCAGAGCTCTGAAAAGGAGATGAAGGGAGGCTGGGATGGAAGCAGTAATGGAAAATAGTAGATAATGATTTTTTTGTTTGCTGGTGTTCACATAGGGAAGCATAGTTTATTGCTGCTGTTCTCTTTCTGGATTAACTAAAAACTCTTAATGAAAATTGGATCAACATTTAAAACACATTTTTGTTCCTTGCCACATTTGGAAGCCTTTGTTCTTGCTCAGTCATTCCCCCCCCCCCCCCCGCCCCTTCTTACTCAATTCTAGCCTTAGAGGATTTTTTTTTTTTTAATCAAACACATTTTCATTGCTTAAAACTTCATTGCTCCTAGAGAATGATCAAAATATTCAAGACCTATTAAATTGACTACATGTCAAGTCATATTGGAGACACCATAATAGCTAAGTTGGAGCACCTACTGTGCGTCGGGCACTGCTTTATATTTACTTCATTTAACCAAGGGAAATATTCTGAATATTTAATCACTAATAATGAGCGGTCACCAGTGATTCAGAACACATACTGGAGCAGTGTCCTAAAAGCTTCATGTGCTAAGAGTAATCTTTAGCTATTGAATTTGGGGAGATGTGTGGGACCCGGGGGAGGGGCCAGGGTAGCAGGCTGGGAACTCTGAGTCTTTGTGAAGTAGGATGTTGAAAAACTAATATGGAAGTAGGGCTTTATCAGTGTGTGTGCACAATGTTAAGTCTGCATTTACTCCCTTCAGCAGCCCTATGAAAGTAGATAGTATTGTCACCGCTTAGAAGTGAAATTGAGGCCAAGAAAAGTAACTTGCCTATTGGTTATGCAGCTGTTGAGTGTCTGAGCCCGGGTTTGAGGACTGACTCTACTGGGCTCTACTGCTGCTTTTTCTTTGAAAACAGCCCTGTATTTACATGGGAGACAAAACAGGAAGGCTACGCTCTTGCCCATGCTTTAATAATATTCAGTGAATAAACCAAATAAATGCATGTTTTAATGTTTATTTTTTTTATTTTTTATTTTTGAGGAGGGGAGAGAGAACAAGTGAGGGAGGGGCAGAGAGAGAGGGAGACATGGAATCTGAAGCAGGCTCCGGGGTTCCAGGCTCCAAGCCGGCAGCACAGAGCCTGGCGCGGGGCTCGAATTCATGAACCGGGAGATTGTGACCTGAGCCCAAGTCAGATGCTTAACCAGCTGAGCCACCCAGGTGCCCCTTAAGTTTATTTATTTATTTTTGAGAGACAGAGAGAGAGAGAGAGCGCGAGCGTGAGCGCGATCAGGGGAGGGGCAGAGAGAGAGGGAGAGAGAGAATCCCGAGCAGGCTCCAGGCTCCGAGCTGTCAGCACAGACCCCAGTGCAGGGCTCAAACCCACCAACTGTGAAATCATGACCTGAGCTGAAGTTGGATGCTTAACCGACTGAGCCACCCGGGCACCCCTAAAGCATGTTTTGAAAATATTCCAGAGAGATCTTTTAACAGGTTTTTATGGTATTTCCCTGAGCACAGAGAAATAAATAAAAACTTGTTATCACCAGCATAATTTCATGAATCGGGAAGGATCTGACAATTGCAGTGTATAAAGTGGTTGGCTTTTCAAGAATCACTAGAGAAAGCTCTGAAATTGTTTACTTCATCTCTGTTGATGAAAAAAAATGGGAGTTTTGAGGACCAAGTAAGAAGCCAATTTTCTAAAAGCTTTCACCGTGTGTCAGACTTCCACACAGTGAAAATGAATGAATCCCTTTTTGGTACAAAACCTGACTTCTACTAATTAAGCTTGGAATGCCTTGCTCCAGCTCCTTAATTAAGGAGGATGTAAAGAGACTCTGACCAAAAAACCGCAGAGCCTCCATGTCACGCACTCTTCAGAAGGATGGAGAAGTGTATTCTGAAGAGTCCCTTCTTTTTAGTATGCTCTTTGACTGGTGAAGCTGACACAGTTTAGCTTTGGGAATATGATGGAAATGACTCAATTTCAGCCCAAGGAAGAAAAGTGTGTAATTTGTTCCCTTCTCATTAATAAATAAAGCACTTCTTTGCTTTTTCTTTTAATCATCACTGCCAGTGTCATCTATGTCTCACAACCTTTGGGAAACAAAGATAAATGCAAAATAATTGTGCGGTAACCCATTTTCCCAAAGTTAGGATCCATAAAGTGTCATTGTTTTGTTGTTGTTGTTGTTGTTGTTCATTTTTTTTAAATTTTTTTTTCAACGTTTTTTATTTATTGTTGGGACAGAGAGAGACAGAGCATGAACGGGGGAGGGGCAGAGAGAGAGGGAGACACAGAATCGGAAACAGGCTCCGAGCCATCAGCCCAGAGCCTGACGCGGGGCTCGAACTCACGGACCTCGAGACCGTGACCTGGCTGAAGTCGGACGCTTAACCGACTGCGCCACCCAGGCGCCCCTGTTGTTGTTCATTTAACGTTCGTGAAGTATTTATTGTGTCTGATCCCGTCTCGTGTACTGTTGTCAGTGTTGTTCATGACAAAACCAACTTCAAGTCCTTGTCCCCCTGTGTTCCCATTCTCATCTTTGTGTTAGTGCAGATATAGGTAAATATATTTATATTTAGGTAAATATATTTACCTGTGGTCTCGGCTTATTCCTTCATAAGGTCTTAAGTTTTTCAGTCACAGTCCTGTGATACTGAAATTCAGGAACTTGGTGGCTTGGCCAAGAATTCCTGTGCTGCATAGATTTTCAGAGGAGAAGCTGAGACCCAAAAAGATGTGACTCAAAGTGTGTTGCCTGACCTGATCACATAGTGGCTCATGTGGAAATGGTATTGGTGGGGCTGTGTTAAGGTAAACAGCAGTGGCCACCCCCCAGCTGAAGCTGACAGTCCCAGAGAGTCTGGTTGTGCAGCCGCTGAGGTGCTCCTCCCCTCAGCACACCTGTGACTCTTTGTCACAAAGGTTGGGAAGTTCTGTTAGAATTGGGGCTTTCATGCAGTGTCCCCCCCCCCCCCCCCCCCACACACACACATAGTATAACACGACTTCTATGTTATAGGCAGGTATTAAGTCATAGAGACAGACCAGGTTCTGATCCCAGATGTGCCGTCTTGGTAACTTTTTGAAGGCAAATATGTGCTGACCTCTTTGAAGGAGAAGCAGGTTTCCTGCTGGTGAAGAATTTACTGATGGCAAAGGTGTTTCTTCTCATGGGAGGTGTCTTTGAGCTTTGTAAGTAACTCTGTTTGTAGCTCTGCACTAACTGGAAGGGGAAAATTCTGCTTCCCAGGGAAATAGTAAAATTACTCTGTTTAGGTATATCAAAGCTACCATTTTTCCTTTCCTTCTGTTGAGAAGGAGAAATGATTTATATACGTTTATACATGTAAATCTACATTTATGTGATCAATGAGGTAATGACACTTAAGGACCCCTTTTTGCTTGTAAGGTAAGGAACATTTTATTTCTAGCCAACGTAGATATGTTTGCTTATAAATGCCAGTAAATTATTAAAATAAGTAGAAATGAAAGATTTTGTAACTTTAGAGATCTGTGATGAGGCTGGGGCAGGACAAAGACAGGAAATAGGAGAGAAGCAGAGATCCGTGCAGTCAGCAGGCAAACTGTTGTTGGAAAGTAGATTCAGTGGCCAATGATCCCATAGCTGTTGGGGAGCTTGTGGGAGTATCCTGAGGTTGTGTCCTACCCTGAGATTCTGCCTTGGCAACAGTTAGGTCTTCAGTTTCAAAGGAAACAAACCCGGAGTCCTCTGGTTTAAATTTTGGAGAAGTCAGGAGAGATTAGCAAGAATAGCTTTATCAGCTATGACCAGGTAAGAGAAAGCTCCAGACTAGCAAATAACACAGCATAGGTCGTAATTTCCACTTTTATGTTCTTCATTTAGTTCTAATAAGAGTAGTAGCTGTGTTTCAGAATGCGTACTGAGTGCGAGCGTGCTCAGTGTTGTAGTCTTAGTGAAAACGCACTTAATAAAATCGTGCATAAAGACAGCATTTGGCCTGAAGCAGAAAGTATTGAATCTTCTACTGAAGATGATAATCTTGGAATTCTAGCGTAAACACAGCATAGTGTTAAAAGTCCAGGTTTCTGAGTCAGATAGCATTCGATTTGAATATCGCCTTTGTATTCTTATTTCTGTGACCTTGGGCACGTTTCTCAACCCCTAAGCCTCAATTTGACTTGGTTAAAAAGAGATAATCCAGGCTACTTGATATTGTGGAAATGAAATCATATAGAACATAAATCACTGGGCCAGAGGTTAGTAAATGCTAAATATAGACATCTTATGATAGAAATTTTTGATTTGCAGCTTTTAGAGTGGCTAAGCCCTAATCAGTGATTTCCGTATTTTCAGAGAGTTTGATTTTGCTCTTATAAGTAAGAGGAAACTTACTTTATACTAGGAGAAACATTGGTTTGGGGGTCCAGTTTGGTTTCACATTTCAGCTCTGCCATTTAGTAGATGTTGGATCATGGGCAGCCTTCTTCTAAGCCTTAGTTGCCTCATCTGTAAAAATGGAAATACTATTTCAAGTTTATAGAATCCTGAAGATAGATACCAGCTATATTGTCTGGCATCCAGCTGATACTTGGTAAGTTTTAATTACCACCACTGTGGTTGTGCAGTGTCCTGGCAGTCTCTCAGTGTCCAGGTCAGTTCAGGGCTTTCCCTCACCCAGACGATGATTTGCTTTTTCCTCTCGCTAAAGTAGGGCCCAACCCAGCTTGGGTGAATCACAGGGCAGCGTCTCTGCCATAGTGCAAGGAGTATGTCTTGCAGCATTAAAATGGGCCATAGCATCTTTATAAATTTGGCAGGCCAAAATTAGTATTTTATTGCTTTGATTTACATTTGTTTATTGGTAAAATGGAATATCATATGTTTAATCACTTGTACTTTTTTCATCTTATGAATTACCCATTCTTGTTTGTAACCCATTCACCCCTTGGGCCTAGAGCTTTTGTTATCAGCTTGCATGAGCTGTTTGTATAATACGCTTATTAGCATTCTGTCTGATATATTTGATGGAAATATTTCCAACATTACAGACTATGTCATATGTTTGAAGTTGTTCTGAGGATGAGATACCAGACAAAAATATCTAAATTTTGCCCAATACTAGATCCCATAAGGGGGTATATGTATGCAGAGGATGTAAAAATATATAGTCAGAAGAAGAAAAGCAAAATTAAATAACTTTTATACTCTTAGCTTGAACTCTGGCCCTAAATTCTAGTGGCTCTGTTGAATATTTCCCTATGTTAGCTTTAGGGGCCTTAAACCAAAACAGTACCTCCTTTCCCTCCCTCTGTTAGGGAAAATTGGGGTAGGCAGTGGGAGGGGAGAGAGAATGGATCCCTTTAACTTATTCCAAAGGACAAATATTTTTCCAGTTTGCCTTTTAATTTGGAATAAACACACACACACCCTTGAAAAAATAAGTTGCACTGCATAATTTCATTGGGTTAAGCTTAACAATCTTTTACTTTTTGATTACTTGACTTTTATAAAGCCTGCTGTTTATCCAGATTTAGAAAAAAATTTGCTTCTTTTCTAAAAGCTTTTAAAAATGCCAGCACTTTATGACATTATTAACTGATTTATCTGAACTTTATTTTTTTCTAATTAAGACAAATCAACTAACCATCCTGTATTTCCTAAATAATTTGTTATCTTCAGTAATTTATGACAATTTCTTTATTGCATAAATTTGGTGACACCCCCCCCCCCCCCCCCCCTTAATTTTTTTTAAGCTTCAGTGTGTTTGGGACTTTTGTTGTTCCAGCTACTAACTCTTAGTTGAATTGTTAGGTATTTTCTTTTTTTTGAGTCACAAATGGAACTCAGAAGCTCTCCAGATATTTCTACACTATCTGTCATAACAGTTTTCCAAATTTATTCAGACATGAGAACCACATGCGACATTTGTTTTAAGAAATATAGATTCTGATTTATCTGTGAGGCTAAAGAATCTGTTTTTTTAAACAACTTTCCCTTAACAGCGCTAGTTAAACAAATTTAAGGATCACTTCTAGAATTTAAGTTATGAAAGATACTTAAGGGCAGTCTGACTTGTTTTTTCTTTGAAAGCGTGTACATCTGCCTGAAAACTCTTTCCATCATCCCATTGTTTCGAATCTCACATACTTATAGGACAAGGTTTGATGGATAGATTAACTAAAGATCTTGGAAATACCATGCTGTGAATGTTGTGTGGATATCCTCCAGCTGTTAGAGAAGATCTGTACTCTAGAACAGATTGCTCAGGCATTTTGCTGAAGAGTTGAGGATCGTATGGAGGCAAATCAGCGATGTTTCTCTTTGTGTTAGTAATTTGAGGTGGGAAATGTTTGGGTAGGAAGATCACGTTCCCTGAGGGATTAGAAGTGGGTGCTTCCTAAGACTCGGGAACAGGTATGCTTCCCATTTCTC
Source organism: Panthera uncia (assembly GCF_023721935.1). Taxonomy (NCBI): domain Eukaryota; kingdom Metazoa; phylum Chordata; class Mammalia; order Carnivora; family Felidae; genus Panthera; species Panthera uncia. Next base: position 13,853,733 of record NC_064815.1, read on the forward strand.
TAGGGCATGTGAAGCGAATTACAACTAAATGAGTTCAATTTAATATGTATTTTAAATTCAGTATTTAATTTTGAGTTGTTTATGATGCCGCTTGGGATTTTTCCTTACTTTAGTAACTTTATAACAAATATATTAAGATTTGTTTGCGCCTGTGTAAAATATAAATATAGCTTGTTATAGTTCATATTAGTTTTTAAGTCTTCAACTTCTTAAATAGCCATCTAGTTCAGCCTACTTGCTAAGGATTAACAGAAGCTGATGGATTGGCAGGCATTTAGGTATTTTGTCCAGGTTGACCAGTGGCACTTAACACTGCAGCCATTTGTCCCCAGTGAAAATTCTAGCATTTACATCTGTGTGTATCACCTTAAAAGCCAGACTTGCCCCTTCTGTGCCATTCAGTGCCCTTCAGCACTCCAGAACTCACCAAAGTCAGTATGGGACAGGGAATGTATATTATACAGGGGAAATATATTATAAATCCTCCAGTGTGTTTATTAATAAGAGGATTTTTATAGTAGTACAAAGTTTGGCTAAGTTTTAGATAAATTTGATTTGTAGGCTCATCTTAATTCACCAGAACGCTCTTTGCATTGTTTAACCAGCTGGCTGCTGCTTTCCCCTCCTGTCCCTCTTAAAATATAAGCAGATGGAATTTGAGTTATTGTGCCTCAAATACAGGGGAAGTTGGTGAGCTGTACCTCCACAGCAGTTCAGTGACACTGTGCCTTTCTGCATTTCCTGCAGAAAGCTATGGAGTGGGAAAGCAACAGAAGTTGGAAGCTCCTTTCTTTAGAATTTCTTGGTGTAGAGAATTTTCTAATCTGCTTGAAGTTTTTGTCAGGTTTGTGCTTTTTGAAACTCTGTCCCCTGTGACATTGCTGCTGCTGCTGCTGCTAATCAGGAAAATGGGAAGAATTGATTTCACCTGTATGGGTTTGCTTTTCCTCTGATCATGAGGCAGATTCTATTGAAAACTACCGTATTATTTTAGCACAGCAGCTAGAATAATTGATTTGAGAGTTTAGGCTTAAAGAGATTATAATTACTTACTGGAAACATTAACAGTAGGGAAGAAAGACAAATCTTGTATGTGGTGTTGCCTGATGAGCAGTTACAGTTTAAATATACTAGTTTGTAACATGTTGACTTTTCTTCCAGAAGTTACTTTATTTTGTGGTAAAATCATTCTCTGTAATGAAGATTTCAAAGAATGTTTATAGGTGACATTTGTTTTTTAAAATACCGTTTGAGCAAAGGTAAGAATTTCTTAACCATCAAGCATTTGGAGTTGAGCCTAATTATTGACAGCTAGAAATGTTAATTTCTGGAAATTCTGGCTTGTTGTCAGTACCTTTTTATCTTGTCAATTACACGTACCCCGTACTTGTTTGAGAAGGTAGGGTGTTTTTTCTTATAAAAATGAGAAATACTTAGGACAACCCTGGACTTTTGCTCTTATGTGAGAATGACATTTTCCAGCTGAGGCCCTTTCATGGGTGCTTTTGCCATGTGTCTTCAGAGAGAGCTTGACACTTGTCTTTTCCTGTATGATGACGGGTACTAAGGGTAGGCATGCTTACTTCAGGTAAATTTTTTTTTTAATGTTTTTTATCTATTTTTGAGACAGAGACAGAGCAAGAGCAGGGGAGGGGCAGAAAGAGAGGGAGACACAGAATCTGAAGCAGGCTCCAGGCTCCGAGCTGTCAGCACAGAGCCTGACGCGGGCCTGACGCGGGGCTCGAACTCACGGACTGTGAGATCATGACCCGAGCTGAAGTCAGACGCCCAACCGACTGAGCCACCCAGGTGCCCCTTACTTTTAGGTAAATTTAAAGTTTGCCAAAAGAAGTCTTTAAAAGCACTGTGTATTCTATAGATACTTATTAAGTATTATTTTAAACTGGTGATGTCAACTATTTCAATTCTTTTAAGAATTCACACACAAATCCGTATATGGTTTCTATGTTTTGGAGGTCAATTTAATATTTCATTCTGTTAAAAGTGAAATCATGTCTTAAATGGCATTTTTGTATCCTATGCCTGCTGTTTATGCCAGTATTTCTAGAAGATTCACAATGTAGCCAATATGAAGACTCATACACAAAGCTAAATTATAGACTTTGGAAGGGTAGGACTAAAGGAAGGGCTTGAGGTATTAAGAGTTGGTCATTCATGTTTTGGGGAGTTTGGTAAGCAATTCATGATACTGATGGCTGCTTTGTATTTCAACTATTGTTTCTATTAAACTTGTAGATAGCCAACAGGAAGTTCTCTTATTTACTGTTTTCTGAAATTTATTCAGATGGCATTTAAAATGTTATCTTAAAGATTAAAAGAAATAAATATTCATATAATTTTAATTTGTAATGACTGAGTAAATAAGTAAAAAAAATTTTTTACAAATTTATAACTTGTATATTTAGGATTTTGGATATTAAATATCTCTTATCTAGTCCTAGTATTTTACTTGAATGTAGGACAATTGCTGTGGGTTTTTTTCCCCCAGTTAATAGACGTTTTTCAGAGCAGCTTCCAGTTTACAGAGTGATAGCATGCTTGTGCATAAGAAATCTCAAAACACATGAAAGTAGCACAAATTAATAATTTAATTGTCACATTGGTTCTTTCGGTTTTTTTGCAAAGTGCGAAGTCTTGATTTGGAGCATGATTTAGGAAAATGTCGGTTTAAATTCTTTGCATGAGTAATTTTTCCATTCTAAAAAATGTTCTAAAACTTGTTGATTTCTGGGCCAGTTCATAATTTTGTCCATCTGCTTAAACTGTACAAAAGACCAGTTGGGTCACAGAATGGCAAAAAAATGTAAAATAAAAAAGTTTTAGTGGGTATGTGTGTTTTGTACTGGCCAAATGAAATTCCTTCAAAATATTTTTCTGGTATTATGGATAACATGATGTTGTGGCTAATTAGGGTAACTTCCCAGATAAACAGTCATATTTACTGAACTTGTTCTGTGGATGCTAGCTCTGGGTTTTTTGTTTGTTTGTTTGTTTGTTTGTTTGTTTAGAGCAGAGATTTCTAACCACTGAGTTACTCAGCAACATACCACCCAGCTACCATCATCGTCCTTAACTCTTTCTTCTTTTGATCATTTTCTCTTTACCAGTTCTTGATTCTTCCACCGATTAAATGTCAGTGTTTCACAGTGTTTCATCTTCAGTATCATTCTACATTGTTCTTTGGGTTCATGTCATGCTGACAGTTCTTCGGTTGTTCATTCAGCCAGTAGTTCTTGGTTGTCTGTGGTGCTTGGGAATGCCAGTGATAAAGGGGAGGAGCAAGAAGGCGGCACTTAAGCACGTGCAGGGCGAGAGATGCATTAAGAGTTTTATGGGAAAGAGGAGGGGAAATTGCTTGTCATAAAATGCTTTTAAGACTGGCAGAACCTGGGGAGGGGTTGCAGGGTAGTTCATTGTTTCCTAGGAAAGGTGGACAGAAAGATTTTCAAGAAAGGTATCAAGGACGTGGGCACCTGGGTGGCTTAGTCGGTTGAGCGTCCAACCCTTGGTTTCGGCTCGGGTCATGATCTCGCAGGTTTTTGAGTTGAAGCCTCACGTCAGGCTCTGCACTGACAGTGTGGAGCCTGCTTGGGATTCTCTGTCTCCCCCTCCCCTGCTCATGTGCTCTCTCTGTCTCTCTTTCTCTCAAAATAAATAAACAAACATTAAAAAAAAGAAAAGAAAAGTATCAAGGCATTTTAGGCACAAAGAATATCCTGAAAAAGAATGGTACCTTTTGGAGTATGGCAGGTTCTTGGTGTGAGAGAGAAGGAAATGCATGTTTATGCAATGGGGTATGAATCTGGAGAAGTGGTAGACCGGGGCCATGCCAAGGGACTTTAGATGATTTCTGAAAGCACTTAATGATACAGACAACTTGGGGCAGAGAGATGATAGATTTGGGGAGGGGAGTCAAGATGGAAGCCCCAGAGACCAAGTAAGAGGTTTTTGCAAGAGTAAATTGGAGGGCCTAAATCACAGCAGTGACATTGGAGATGATAAGGATGCATTTGAATGCTGTCCAGTAGATAATCTGTCAGACCTGTTGCCTGAACGTGGAGGGATAGGGAGAATTTGGGGAACAAGTCCCTGCTTGAGTAAATAGGGAGGCCATTTTTAAAAGCTCTTTCTGTCCTGCCTCTCTGGCCACTACTGCTCTTCTGTCGGCTACAGTAGCCTCTCCTTTGGGTCTCGGTGATGCTTCTCGTTCTGCTGCTCGCGTCACCTTTCTCCCACCTCTCTGCTGAATGCTAAGTTGATTTTTCTGGTTCATACTTCACCGAACTTCAGAACCATATGTTCAGCTGCATTCTACACATGGATAGTCTAGAGCAGTGGTTTTCAGAATTTATCTGAGGACTCCCCAGAGGCAGTCTGAAACTTCCATGAAATTCACAAGGTCACACTATTTTCATAATGATAGGAAGTTTACTTGTGGTCTTCACTCTTTTTTCTCATAAGTACATAGTGGAGTTTTCTAGAGACTACATAATGTGGATGTCACAACAAATTGGATGCAGAAGTAGATGTGAAATCGACCTGCTTTCTGTTAAGCCAGATATTAAAGATGTTTGGAAAAATGTAAAAACAGTGCATGCATACATTTCACTCTCTTTTTGTTTTGGAAAACTTATTTCAGAAAATATATATTCATTCAGTGAAAATACATATTCGTGTAAGAGTTTATTTTTTTCTTTAAATGTTTATTTATTTTGAGAGAGAGAAAGTAAACAAGAAAGGGGCAGAGAGGGGGAGAGAGAATCCTGACTCAGGACTCAGTCCCATGAACCGTAAGATTATGACCTGAGCCAAAATCAAGAGTTGAATGCTTAACCAACGGAGACACCCATGCACTCCAAGAGTTTTTGTTTTTGTTTGTGTTTTTAAATTTTTTTTAATGTTTATTTTTGAGAGAGAGAGAGAGAGACACACACACACACACACACACACACACACACACACACACACAGAATCCTAAGCAGCCTCCAGGCTTCGAGCGGTCAGCACACAGCTGGATGCGGGGCTTGAGCCCTTGAGCCAAAGTCAGAGGCTTTAACCGACTAAGCCACCCAGGCGCCCCAAGAGTTTATTTTTTAAATGAATTAATATATTTTTAAATATCTCTATAAATTTCTAATATGGTAAATATAGTTTTAACCCACATAAACAAAAGATCTTTGGTGTTCTCAATAACTTTTAAAAGCATAAAGGGGTCTTGAGACCAAAACGTTTGAGAGTTACTGTCCTACAGAAACAGTAAACCTAACATCAAAACCAAAGCTCATTCTCACGTATTTTCCAAACTTAGTTTTTGTCTTCTATTACAGTATCTTGGTAGATGGTACTACTGTCTACCCACATTCCAGGCCAGAAATCTGAGGGTCATCCTTACTCCCCCTTTTTTAACCTAGACAGCAGTAGTGATCACTAACATTTATTGGGTACTAGCAAGGGGCCAAGTACTATTCTCAGTTCTTTACATCCATTGTCTTATTAAAGCCTCACAACAACCCTGCATGGTGGAGGTATTAATACTTACCCCTGTTTTACAGATGAGGGGAACAGAGGTACAGGTTCTTAAGTGGCTTGCCCATGGTCATACAGCTAGTAAGTTGCAGAGCCAAGATTTGAATCTAGTCAGTCTTTTGAACCTGCACTTCTCTATTCTGAAACAGTTTGTGTAGATTGATAGGACATGTTTCTTAAGGATTTTATTTTTATTTATTTATTTTTAATGTTTATTTATTTTTGAGAGAGAGAGAGAGAGCAGGGGAGGGGCACAGAGAGAGGGAAACAGAATGCGAGCAGGCTCCAGGCTCTGAACTGTCAGCACAGAGCCCGACTCAGGGCTCGAATTTCATGGACCGCCAGATCATGACCTGAGCTGAAGTTGGACGCTTAACCAGCTGAGCCACCCAGGTGCCCCTCTTGAAGATTTTATATGCACATTCCCTATAAAGTCATCTGGGCCTGGTGCTTTTTAGAGAGGTAAATCGTGGAGGACTTTTTTCGGTGTTTTTTGATGTTGCTCTAGGATCTTCTCAATAAGCTCATTTGGGTAGATTATACTTTATAGGGCAGACACTGGGCCTATAGCTTGCAAATTTGGCCCAGTGCCTATTTTTGTATTCCAAGTTTTGCTGAAACACAGTCACATCTATTCATTTATGTGTTGTCTATGGCTGGTTTTTGTGCTACCATAGCAGAGTTGTAGTTGAAAGACTATATGGCCTATAAAATGTTTACTATCTGGCTCTTTACAGGAAAGATTTGCCAAGCCATGTTATGGAACATTGTTTACATTTGGAATTCTGTCTTTTTTAATCCCCGGCACTGTTTGTATTTCTTTTTTCTCCCCATTGTTCAGGATTACTAAAATTCTGTCAGACTTCCTGGTTAACACTGTTGGGTGTTCCCTTTTCTGCTGTGCTCTTCAACGATTTAAATAGCATTAGACTTAGAGTTACATGTTTCTTAGAAGTATTTTAGTAAAAACAAAAAACAAAAACACTGAATGGCAGTATTGGTCAAACTGTCTGATCCTGATGGGTGATTTCATAAATTCCTCCATTTCTTCTGTTCTAATTACTGTTTATTTTCTTGCCTTTTTCAGGGTCAGAGTTAAATCTCTCCTCCATCTTTTCGAGTTAGTTATAGAGTTGAGCCTAAAGAAATATCTTCATTTTAGAAAATCGTCTCATTTTTTTCCTAATTTTAAAAAATCAGGTTAACTACCAGTTTATTTTTTTCATAAAGCCACACCTTGGAGTTACTAGTTTACTTTGTAAAGTCCTTGGTTTCTCCTTTTATCTCCACTAATTCCTTCTTATGCTTCATTTAGTTCATTTTTTAACTTCAATAAGATGCTTTTTATTCATTCTTGTTTGTTGAAAATAGTTAAGGCTAGGAATTTTTCTTTAAGCATTGGTTTAGCCGTATCTTAAAATTTATCATGTATTTTGTTTTCACTAGTATTTTTTTGGTAACTCTACAGTTTTGGTATTTCTTTTTCTTTTTCAGCTCAAAATTTATTTAAGGCCGTTTCATTTGCTAGTTTTGTTGTTTCTAATGTGGTTGCATTGTAATCCAGAAATGTCATCTGTATTATTTGTACTTTTTGCAATATAGTGGTGTTTTCTTCAGTACTATATTGTGTGTGTGTGTGTGTGTGTGTGTGTGTGTGTGTGTGTGTACTTTTATACTGTTTCATCGGTATTTGTCAAAAAAAGGTGTTCTCTGTCCATCAAGGTAGATGGTTTTGCCTTTTTTCCCAGTTTTTCTGTCTCCACTTGATTTACATGTTTTGATACTAAGTTTTGGTATATAAAGGTTCTTTAGCTGTTTAAATTTTTTTAGTTGGTTTCTTTTATCAGTATGAAACATCTTGTTTTTTATAATGCTTTTCTGATTGAATTTTTTTAAACTGGACATTAATATTGCTTTTATTTAAATTTTGTTAGCGTTTTTGGTCATATATCTGTATACTTTTCCCCCTCAACTTCCTGTATTGTTTTGTTTTAGAAGTGATTTTTGCAAAGTACATTCCTTAAAGTTTTTCTTTTCTTAAAAAAGCTAAAGAGCTTTTATTAATAAGTAAATTTAACTCATTTACATTTATTTTGATTACAGATAGTTTGGAGCTTATGTGTGGCATCTTAGTCTATATTTCATATTGACTGCAATTCTGAAATAATTATTTTTATTGCATTTTCTGTATCTTTTGAATGGATTGAGTTTTCTTATTTGCTCATTTTTTTCTCTTTTCAGTGGTTTGGATATTTATTGATGTAATTAACCTAAATTTTAACTGCACAAACACACTAGCCAAAAATCATGCAGTAATTATGTCTGTTACCCAGCAACCCAATCCTTACCACCCTACCTTCACACGCAGTTAACTTCTTTACTCTTCAGTATGCGTCATGTTTATATCTGGGATTTCACTTCAGATTACTTAGTTCAGTTTTATAATCAGTAGTGACATTGTCTTAATATTTTTACTGGTTTTAGTTAACTCTTCTGGCCCCAGAAATGAGGACCTATCTCAGCCTTATTTTCCCCATGACACTCGACTGAGGAGTACAGCAGCTCTCTGAATTGGAGGCAGGGATGGGGCTGCCGGGTGACAGACGGAAATACTGCTTCTGAATTCCTGGTCACTTTTGGCATAGTGTTAAGGTTCTCCTACATTATTCACATAAATCGTTCACAAGTGTTTGGCTGTAGGTTATCTTCTAATTCCTTGAATGTATTAAAGACCATTTTCCTGTTGCTGTCTCATATAAATAATGTCGTTGGGTTTTAAATTGTTACAATCTTGTCTTTTCCTTTTAGTAATACAGTGGCAGGCAAGCCTGTGTTTTAGCAGTGGATAACCGTATTACAAGGTTACATTCAATTGCCAAATACAGTGCTGAACCTGGTACTAAACGTGCAAAGGTTGAGTTGGAGTTTTTGTGTTTTTTATGATTTCATAGTTATGTGTACTTTATCTTTTTTTTGGTTCCAGAGGTACTTTAGAATATTCTAGTGCCTTGTTTTCCTTGTGACAGAGGAATATACATTATTGCTGCTTTCTGGGAGCATTAAATTGTCTGGGAGACAAAAGTTTAATATATAAAGTAATTAGACCTAGAATATACTTGGGTCAAATTATTAATGTGAGGCTTTTTGGTTGCCTTCAAGAATGGAAGGGATTCCAAGCAATAGATGGAATGTAATTTTGTAATTTTTTCAGTGCAGTCCTCCTGAATGACAGTTTGCTTGTATTACTTTAGAGGAATCAAAATCACATGAAAAAATAAGAGACCAGATCCTGTATTAAAGAATACTAGTATTAGTGACGTAGACAAACTCCACCAGTGGCCGGGAGATAGAAGGTGGTTAGTGAGGCCAGACCTACATGAAGGAGACTCTAGAGCTGCGAGGCGTGGGGGTGGCGACGGGGGAGCAGGTAGCTGCTGGAAATGATACCGGTGACCTCCTTTATCACACCATCATACACATTGTAGGCATTTAACAAATATTTCCTGTATTTGGTCCACAGAATAGCTTCTGCCTGTGGAGTTTTTACATTGTGCTGGGTGCTAGATCAACACTGCCTGTACGGGCAAGGTGAAAGACACACAGACGACCCAGTTCTAGTGGCCGCTGCTCTAATTTCAGGCCTGGAGCTCTCAACCCTTGGGCAGCATTTTCTCCGAGCATCCTCACTGGTCACATGGATACATTTCACTTTATTTGTTTGACAGTGGCATCTGTAAAGATGTGTCGAACTCTCACGGAAACGTTAAACGGCCGCAAAAGGTGGAATTGTGCCGATCATTAACAGATACCCGTTGTTTGTATCGCCTTGTACTTGGTGCTCTGTAAGCAGTAACAGTTAACTCGAGGATAGCTCTGCAGGGTATAGGTGTTTCCCCATTTTACGGGGGAGACCACAGGCTCAGTCATGTCTATACAGCTTGTCCAAAGACACAGAGCTCAGTAAAGGCAGCACTGTGATTAAAACCTGGGTCCATCCAGCACTGAAAGTTCTTATACCACGCGGCATTTATGTAGTTTAGAGACTAGGTGTATCTTCACCGGCTTGAGTCCTTTCCATCAGTTTGTTTACTTATTTGATCTCTTTTAAGGGTCTAAAAATACACTTTATAATTCCAGATTGTTCATACAGTGGACAAATGGCTATTTCTCAGCTCTGCTTAAGAGAGGTTATCTATGTTACTTCTCCCATTTTGGTTAGTTTCATAGATGTCATTCTGTTATCTTTGTATTCATTTCCCCGTTCTGAGTTTGTCCTATTTGATTGAGACTTCATGTTTTAACAGCAAAAAATATTGTTAACTTTGTCTGTTTTTAAAGAAACTGTCAGATTGTTTTCTCTCCTTTCTACCTGTTACTTGTGTTCAGTCTTTCAGAGATGAAGAATAGGAACCAAACACATTAAAAATGAGGCAGATTAAGAACAGTTTCCAGAGAATTGAGGATTCTTTTAGGATTACCAAAATTCAATTCAGCACATTTGTTCTTGAAGCTACTGTGAGTTCTCTGGTTGCACAATCAGGTGCTTGTTCTCTGATCAGAATAATATGGGACGGAGCTGGTGAGCATGAGCTGTCCAGGCCAGGGGGTGCTGATGATGTCCACGCCCTTATTGGAAAGGTAGTTAGCAGAAGTAAAATTTGACTCTCTCCTAAGAAAACCCTAGCCTGTGAGTGAGGATATCCTCACGCACTTGAACTTTCCGTTCCTTTAGGGTTGTTTTTCTTAGTGCCTTTTTACTTAGATGGCTTACTGTGGAGGTACACTTTACTGGCTAATCTTTTCCACCCCTTTTCTTTTGTTGGGATTAGTGCCAGAACAGATAAAGCCCAGTGTAAGCCAGCCTCAGCCTGCCAACTCTAATAACGGCACTTCCACAGCAACCAGCACTAATAATAATGCCAAGCGAGCCACAGCCAACAATCCGCAGCAGCCGCAGCCGCCGCAGCAGCCACCACAGCCGCCACAGCAGCCGCAGCAGCCGCAGCCGCAGCCGCAGCCACCACAGGCCTTGCCTCGGTATCCTCGGGAAGTACCACCACGATTTCGCCACCAGGAACACAAACAGCTTCTAAAGAGGGGTCAGCATTTTCCTGTCATAGCAGCAAACCTGGGATCTGCTGTTAAAGTGTTAAGCAGCCAGTCAGAAAGCAGTGCTTTAACAAACCAACAGCCACAAAATAACGGAGAGGTGCAGAACAGCAAAAACCAGTCAGGTGAGAGAAGGCATTTCTTACGAGACTCCCACTGTCATCATTAGCAGCGTAGCAAGTGTATACATTCATGGCTTTTGGGGGGTGTATTTGTGTTCGTCAGTGTCTGCAAATAAGAGTTCCGTGCAGGGAGTTACGAATGGGGAACCCTAAAAATGTTTCCTGTAAGCTGACTGCCCATCCTGCTTTTTAAATGATTATTTTAATCACTGTCCCTCCAGGTTCTACCCATTTTAGTAAGTAGCTTATAGCTTAAATTGATAAAACTGTAGCTCAGATTGAGCACCCTCCCCCAAGGGATGTGCTAAGCAGTTATACACATTATTGCAATTAATTGTTGACAGCTCTGTGAGGCATAAGTTGTTCTTATCCTCACTTTTCAACAGAGGTAACTGGGGCACCAAGACATTAGCTAACTTGCCTGACCTCACTCCGTTACCATGTGCCATTAAAAGACTGTTGCACGTGGAAATTATATTCAGACAGCACACCCATTCAGTTATTGCCACAGATCAGCAAGGGTGGTGAGGCAGGAAGTGTATGTGATTACAGTTTTTCTCAAAGCTCGGTTTGTTTCAACATGTTCTGACGGGCTCTGATGGTTTGTCCGTTCATTTTTCAAACTGTTTTGAAGCATTTACTACAAGCCAGATAGAGACTTGAGGAGAATCAAGTTTCCCACACATGCAAACACTAGCAGATCCTGGTTATGAACAAAGTTTCTAGAGCCAAATGGACCTGGCTTTTAAATCCCGGCTCTTTGGACATGTTACTTAATTGCGCTACGAGCCTGCGTCTCATCCGAGCAGCCTTTACTAACCATCCCGGCAAGAGTTGCTCTCTTTCTCTCTCTGTGCTGTCCTATGTACACCAGGAACTCTGCACGTCATGTTACCGTGTCTCCCAGCTAATGAGGGGCAGAGCTCAAGTTCCAGCTCCAGAGCTGTGCTCCTGACAGCCGTGCTGTATTTGGGCACCATACTGCACGGTGGTGGGGAAGGAGGAAGAGGACACAGATGTGATCTTTCTAGCATAGGTGATCAGAGCAGCACATTAGTATTGGAAAGGATGCAAACGTAAATTACCACCGCCCCTCCCCCCACACCCCAGCCACTTAACTCCCTTGTGTGGGCTTGCCCAATCACTTAACTTACTTGGACCTTCTCCTAATCGGTTAGTATGGACATTAGTGCCCAACCTATATGGTTGCTTTGAGGATTAAACTGTGCGATGTGTTTTAAGCATGTAGCTTGGCGCCTAATGTTTAGGTGCTGAATGAATTATCTTCCCCAAAACTTTTACAGAAGAACTTGTACTTTTCAGGAAGAAGAGTCTGGTTTAGACATTATATATGATGCCAAGCAGTTAATTTGGTGTGAAGTTCATCTGAGAAATCAGATTGGGAACAGATGTATTGAGTCATCAGCATGTTTTCTAAAAGTGTGGTTGAAACCTTAGGAGAGGCTACTCACACAACACGTGCTCGAGTACCTACTACACGCCAAACTGGTGGCATCGGAGTTCACAAAACAGGGAAGGGGGCCGGTAAATTTAGAAAATGGTATGATGTTGAATACGCTTTTTCAGTTTGGGACATGAAAGAACAAAGGTGTTTTTTAAATGGACCAATAGGAGTGTAAGAGTGTTTTTCTCAAAAGTGGGTAGTGGTCAGAAATCCCCAAGAATGACAGATGTGCATTCAGATGAAAAGAAGGCCTGTGTGAGCATAGGAAGAAATCTTCAACAGAGGCTGAAAAGGAAAAGTATCCTGCGTGTTTCTCCAAGGACTTTCCGAGGGGGCACTGCGTTAATGTGGAGGTGGAGCCGGAAGCCAGGAGGGTGCGGCAGTCGGCAGTCTGGCTGAGCCCGGAGGCTTGTGAATGACAAAGGCAGAGTGCTCTGCAGAGAAACCAGACTTGTGCTTTTATCTGTTTTGAAAACATTTGCGAACCCCCTTTACCAGCATATGTCGCATGTTTACATTAAAACCTCTTTGTAGGCGCTACTCGGAGTAGGAGCAACTTTAGCCACGTAAGAGACCGCCGGGTGTCTGTGAGCCAGGGAAGCCGCCTGAGACTGTCAGGCCTGCCCTGGCCTCTGAGGGGTATTTACAGCAGTAACGACTAACCTTTAGCGGGTGTTCGCTACGATGCACACACCTCACGAACACATTCAAGCCTCATTTTACAGATTCGAGCTTAGGCTAGTGATCAGTGAGGAGCGGCGTAGCCTATGTTGTAAACAACTTGAGCAGCAGTCCACAGACACAAAAGCCGCGGTGTTGTGAACCGCATGCAGTTCCGAATTGTACGAACACAATCTTAACTTTTAATTTTTTGTATCCGTGTTTGACATTTTTGTTTCCCGAACAGATGCAGTTAATGGAGATGATTTGACATGTTAATCAGTACATACAATAAATACGCAGCTATTTGCTTAAAGTTTTCATGATAAAAGTGAGGAGTGCTGGATACACCTCCCTTGTCCTCACAGAACTCATTTCTCGTTTATTCAGTGCAGTCAGGGAGCAGGAGTCTCACCTAGATGAGAATAGTACTTCGTGAATCAGAGGTCACAAGCTCAGCCCCTCCGAGGGCCTGGCAAGTAAGTGAAGTAGAAGATGAGAAAGAGTGATGGGAACTGGGGCAACTGTACTGAGTTTTGTACCCTTCCGAAATACCTGTGCCAGCCTTTAGAACCCTGCTGCGCCGGTCGAACCAGACTGCTCTGCGTGCCCAGCTTCCCGTTTGTGGCCGGGCCTCAAACACGCACGATGCTTTCGGTCCGTGCCAAGGGACTTAGAGCCTTCGGGTATCGGGCTTTGCTGCTGCCCAAATAACACTTCAGTTTGGGGGACCTAGAGGCCTTTAGGTAATAAAGGATCTGGGCGGCGCTGATGCACGTAACAGGGCTGGCAGCAGTATTGTTCTCACGGGGCCAAAGTGTTCCGACCCACGTTTTATTATCCAGCTGACAAAGAGCTAAACGGAGAGAGAAACAAATCCCCGTGTACCCTGCACCCAGATCCAGCGGTTCTTAGTAGTTCCCACCTTGACTTCACATACACACCTCCTTCCCTCACCTTCCTCCTCGCCTTCACGTGTACACTTCCCCATCATGTGTACATACGTGTGCACACACGTGCACATTCATTACACTTCACCTTTAATACTGCTACAGGAAGTTCCCCAAGAATAAGGATCGTCTCCTGTGCAACCATGATGCCACGATCCACCCCTGCGCAAAGAGGGGGCACGTTCAGTATCTTGTAATACGTAGTTCGTGTTCACAGTTCCACTGGTTCTTCCAAGAATGTCATTTTGTTTGTTTATGGTAGGATATCGTTTATATAAAATATAAAGCCTGCAAAACAGCATTCTGTATTGCTTAGAGATGAGTTCAGATACAGCATTTTGAGTGGTTACCCCTCGGTGACTCACTGGGGAAGGGAGGAGATGTGGTCAGAGAAGGGTGCACAGGACTTTTTTGTATTAGTTATTTCTCACGGGGAGGGGCATGTGGGTATTGTCTGCATTACTTTTCATAGCCTTTACTACGTTTGAATTTTTTTTTTTTTTAAGAGATCTCAAGGTCATGTGAGCTATCATGGGGAATGACCAAGAAACGGGGCTGTTTTAATGAAAAAGAAAATGTTAAGGTTTCCAGAGGTGTTTCAAGATGAAAATATTGTCCATCCACCTGTGCTCTTTACTGCCTTTTCAGTGTGGTTCATGTCCTTGCTGTCCCGGAGCTTCTGCTTTTTGCTCTCTACTCGCACCTCTTCGCCCTTAGTCTATAAACCTAGTTAAGCTTGTATCGTCTTTTTAAGAAAAATTTAAACTCCCAGTCTCCTGAGGAATCACAGAATTTCTCTCCTCCACCGTCTCGCAGAGTGGTCTATATTTGTACTCTCCGATACATCACTTCAGTCCTCTGTAGTCTGGCTCCTGCTCACTTGACTAAAATAGCTCTTCCTAAGGTCACTGATCTTCTGAACGACAAATCCAGACTAACTTATTTTTAGTTTTAGTTGTGGCAAAAAACAGACTTTTCCGTTTTTATCTTAATAGACACCTACATTTTTATTGTTGATCGCGCCCTCCTCCTGAAAGCTCTTGCATTCTTTCCCTTTTCTTTGACCAATTTTCAGGTTTTATTCCCCCCCATGGCTTTGCTTCAGATCTCTCCCCAGTTTTAGGTTCATGTCCTCTGGATGTCTTCAGCTGATGTGAGGCCCCTCAAACCCCACACGTCCAAAATGGAACTTCTCATCTGGCCACATTCCAGTGTCTCTTTCTGGGTTCCATTGCTCAGAAGGTTGGCACCCCCATCATCCAGCACCAGCCATCTAGAAATCTTAAACTCATGTCTCACGGGCCACTGGTTGTCCAGGTCCTGCTGGTTCATCTCCCACATGTCTCAGCTTTCCTCTCCCGGGGATGGCCATCACCACTGGCCCCATCGAGGCACTCACCATGTGGTCTGGAGCAGCACCCCTGAGATTGTCTTTTATGGTTGTCTCCCAGCAGCCTCACCTCGTGTCTCAAACCAGAAACCAGCCATGATCCGTGCATCACATTTGGTTGGTAGTATTGCTTTTGTCTTCTTTAATCTAGAAGAGGATGGCTTGCAGCCCATTCCAGTCAAGTTTTACTGGAAGACTGCCACGCCACTCGTGTCCACATTGTTTTTATGCCTGCTTCCAGGCCACAGTGGCAGAGTGGTTGCCACAGAGACCATCTGACTGGCAAGACTTAAAATATTCACTAATCGGACCTTCACGGGAAAAGTTTTCCCAGCCCCTGGACTAGAGGCCAGAATAACTGAAAGAAACGTTCTAGACTTTGTCCCTTGAGTGCTGTTTGAAATTGTGCATGTCAGCCTCTCATATTCCCAGTGATACTGCATCATCCTTCCCAGAAATACTATGACACGGAAGTACTATTTACTTCTGAAGGACTTTCTCCTCTGGTGAGAATGAAGTCTTTAAGGCAGAAAGCACATGTTTAACTGTTAAATCTGTTATATGCTATATATTTAATAAGAAAAGTAAATGAACTTTCTTGAATCTAAATTCTTCCTGAGCAGATTATACTGTTAATTTACAAATCACTTGAATTATAGCCAGTCTGTGCTCTGCCTGCACACGCCCGCTTTGATCTTTGTGCAGAGGCTCTAGGAAGTGATACCTTTCTTCTTGAGATGTGATGCTAGAGCTGCCCCCAGCACCCTTGAGAGACTAGGAGCCGGTGGTTGTTTGCATTTCCAGTGTTCTGCAGTTAAAGCACAGTCATACGGATCTTAGTTTGCCCACATCATTGCCGTGTGTACAGATTTGTGTTTTGCACCACACTCAGTAAAACTCCACTATCCCCTTTCCTCACGCCAACACGGGGTTTCACAGTCTCGCTGTTGCTTGCTGTTTCCTGGAAAAACTTAACAGGATTGTTAATAAGGTTCCTCTGGGTTTATCCTCTGGATCATTTGTGATGATGGGTTTTGGTTTCCTTATCTGTAAGGGAAACATACTAAAAATTTGACCTCTCCCAATTCTGAAATAATCTCAGTCTCTGAAATGTTTTAGTTGCAATCGCCGAGGAACCCTCTTCTTTTTACACCTTAATTAGACGAGGATCTCCCCACCTCTGTCTAAACTGCACATTTTTCATAACCAAAAGGTCCTTGGTAAACAGTTTTCAAAATACTCTTTTAGGTTTTTTTGAAAGTATCAAATAGTTTTCAGATTAAAAATGGAATTTTAGCTAATAAGTGCTGATGGATCTCTCCTTTTCCTAAAATACATAGAAATATATAGCAAAAGACACATTTAGACCACCACCACCTCCAAACCAGCTCATGACTAGATTCTGAGAAATTTTTACTAACATTAAAGGTGATAGAATTTGGTTTGCAAAATGTATCATGCTGTTTGCTGGGTTTTTTTTTTTTTTTTTTTTTGTTTGCTTGCTTGCTTTTGATGTATTCTGACATAAAAAGGCTTCGCATTTGGGGCAAGTAGTCAGATCTAGGTCCTTTGTTTTGTGGGTTTTTTGTTTTTTGTTGTTTGTTTTGGTTTTTTTTTTTACTTTTTTATGTATAAAAATTCTCATTCACTGGTGACTTCATGGTTTCACCTTTTAACACAATCATATGAAATTATTTTTGACAAATTTTGTCTCATTTCAAGAAATCTTTTTAAAGTATTGGATATTCCTTTTCTCCTGTTGATTTAAAATGCTAACATTTCACAAATGCTTGGATCTGTTTCTGGTTTGCTTTTACTGTTCGGTTAAAGCTTAGACACTCGGGCAGTGCAGCACTGGCTAGCTGTTGCATGATCATGCGGTTCCCCCCACCCTCTCCCACTCCTGAGATTTTTTTTTGAATTTTCTTATGTTCTACATGAATCTTTAAGTCACTTAAACCAAGTTAAAGACCCCTGCTGGCAATTTCTTCTAATTGAATTAAACTTTAAGAAAGAATATTATTATTATTTTCTTATTCAGGAACAAGTTTCTGTATTTAATCAAGTTGTCTTCTGTGGCCTGCAATCAAATGTAATCATAAATGACTAAATATTTTTGTTAGCTTTGTTCCAAGCTGCTTTATAGTTTCTGTGGCTGCTGCAGTTAGGATCCTTTTTCAATCACATTTTCTCATTGACTATTTCTGGTGTATAGGAAAACCATGGCTTTTACATGTTAACCTGCTTTGTTTCCTGTCTGCTCTCCGTACCTTTTTCTGGATCATCTTCCAGCACAAGGCTGCGTATTAGTGTTGACGACACCTTTCCTACCTTTTTCCTGTCGTTATGGGAGTGCTTTTGCTGTTTCAGTGTTAAATTCCAGGTCTGTTCGTTTATTTTCAGCTTAAGTAGTTTTGTCTAACATTCTTGATCTTACTTACTGACTCCTGCTATTTGGAAGTGGCAAGAAAACACGCGCTTGCAGAAAAACAAAGAATGGAAACAAGTACTTTTGCTCTAGCCTTTGAGGTGGTGGTGGTGGTGGTGGTGGCGGCGGCGGCGGCTTGATTATTTAGATTTGGAGATGTGGATGGATTTGGGGCTTGGCAGTGTTTAGGATTTGCCGCGCTCAGGAAGCAAGCAAGGATAAATCTTAGGTTTTAGGAAACTTACTGAGATGAAGAAAAGCAATAAAGAAGCAGGAACTTTTTTCCCCCTTTGAGAGGAGGTGCCTGTGGGGGAATAATTCAGGAATTAGCATTCTTTGTGAGTTATATAGAGATTTAAAGTAAGCAGGTTGTTGTATGCTTTCCAGTTTTGTTCTTCCTGAGATAGACGTGATGGAGTGAAAAATGTGCTTTGGAGACAGGACTGAAAAATCCCAGTAATCGTCACTATATATTAATCAGTGATAATAACCGCCCTCATTTATTAAGTACCTACTCTGGATCAGGTATGGTTCAAAGCACTTTTAATTATTAACCACTCAATCTTCCAGCTATTTGTGATGGGTATTATTATCGTCCCTGCTTTACAGATGAGGAAACTAATTTGCAGGAAGACGGAGCCTCTTGCCTGTGATCACACAGCTAGTAAATGGCAGGGCAGCTTTTAAGTCCAAGCAGTCTGGCAACAGAGCTGTGCTCTTACTCACTGTACCCAGTTGGCGCTCCGTGGAGCAGTTCCTCGAAGCTGGTGTTGAACTAAATACTTTACACAGGACAGTGTAGCTCCCGGCTGGGTGGCGTGGTGCAGTTTGTGTCCCCAGTCTGCAGACTTGGTCATACAGCTGCTGCATAGAGCCCGGACTTGAACCTCTGTGTCTCTAGAGTTCCAGCCGTGTTGTTATTAGCCACCTAGTTTTTTCACCCAAGTGCTGAATCCGCTCTTCCTCACCTGTGCTATAACTTACCCTCTGGGCCTCGATTTCCCCGTCTACAAAGTTGAAGGTAATAGCTGTGCTTTAGGGTCGTTCCAAGGAGTCAGTGACAAAAATGCATAGAAAACACATGACCCGTGGTACTGAATGATGTTGCTGGCGGTGCAGGTGCTAGTCCGTGTATTGGCTTGTTTTTGCCCAACGAGACAGACTGTTCGGTGTCTTGTGTTTTGTGACAAAAATCCTTCTCACAGGCAATGAAAGATGGCAAACTTGATTTGGCAGCTGAAAAAACCTGACTCTCAAACAGGGAGCAGAGACCAGAGTCTCTCATAGAACTTTAAATTTCATGTATTTAGTGAATTATATACATGCTTTTGGTTTCTCTTTAGTCCTTTTTTCTGCTACTCTTTTCTAGCTCATAATGTTTTGCTGCTTGGAGGTTGTGCTTTGAGACAAAATGATACCAGGTGAACCTGGTTTTCCACATTAGCAACATCCTGATAGTGAGTTATATATGTTTTCTAGGCCTCCAGTCCCTGGCGGTTGGCTCATTGGGTCTGGGATATGACTTGAACCCGTGGGTTATTTAGAAGCACCACATAGGATTCTGATTACCACTCTAGTCGAGAACTACAACATAAGCGACCCCCTAAAGGCAGTCTAAATGCAGACATCTTATGCAGGTTAGCATCTCTGAGAAACTACTAACTACCAGATCCTTAAGCCAAATGAGAGTAATGAATCTGGGAAGGTATTAGAAACATGAGAACTGCCTGCCCCCTACCTGCGGCAAAATAACTAGATGATGAGATACAGCGGTGAGGCCAAGAGTATAGGATTATATGACTGGTCGGTCATTAATAGTGTCCAGTGTCTGCCCTTGATTTTTTTAATCCTCGCAATTCTGTGATCTTCTAAAAAAAACATGGCTGTGAAGGTAAATTAAATTTTTATGAAGGGGAATGGAACTAAAAATATGCTGACTTGTGTGCAGTATTTCAGGTTGAGTATAAACACTAATGAAATGGAAATATAATGGAAAAGACTTTGTAATTTTTATAAGCATGTTATAATACCCAAAAACAGTTGTGTGAAAAAGCCGTTCTAAGAAAGGGAAGACAAGAAGGCATTTCTAGTATATTTCTAATACATTTAATCAAGTTTGTCTATTTGTCCGTACCCATCTACTTTCCAACCCCTTCTTTCTCATGTCAGGCCTCTAGGCCTGGGTTGCCTCATTATGCTAATACGCTTACTATCACCTAGTCCTTCCTGACACCAAAATTCTTTTCTTTGCTGATAAGGTAACAGTTTGTTCATTCAGCAGATATTTATTGAGAGGGGGCTCTTATGTTCCAGGTGCTGCTTTAGGCTTATAGGATAACATCAGTGAACAAAGCAGCAAAATACCCTTCCCGTGTGGGATTAACAATTGGATGAGAAACGTTGGCGGCTGGCATATACCCAGTGCCTTTGTAACCATACTGCCAAGTATCGTATTTGTCAGTATGGCGGAACCACATACATTTATAACGTACTTATCATTTTCTCAGACCCTTCCTAAGTGTTTTTGTACTTCTCCTTTACTCTAGATCTAAACCACAACACTTCAGGATCCCATTATGAAAATTCGCAGCGGGGACCTGTGTCTTCTCCGAGTGACTCTAGCACAAATTGTAAGAATGCTGTTGTGAACGACTCCCCTGAGAAAGAAGTATGGCCCTCAGTCCCTGGCAGTGATCCAGAGTTGGCTTCAGAATGTATGGATGCTGATTCTGTCTCCAGTTCTGAATCAGAGAGAAACATCACTATCATGGCTTCAGGGAACACAGGTGGTGAAAAAGATGGCCTTCGGAATAGCACTGGACTTGGTTCCCAAAACAAGTTTGTGGTTGGTAGCAGCAGCAATAATGTGGGCCATGGAGGTAGTACTGGGCCATGGGGTTTTTCCCATGGAGCCATAATAAGCACATGTCAGGTCTCTGTGGATGCTCCTGAAAGCAAATCAGAAAGTAGCAACAATAGAATGAATGCTTGGGGCACTGTAAGTTCTTCATCAAATGGAGGGTTAAATCCAAGCACTTTGAATCCAGCTAGCAACCATGGTGCCTGGCCAGTATTAGAAAACAACGGACTTGCCCTAAAAGGGCCTGTAGGGAGCGGTAGTTCCGGCATCAATATTCAGTGCAGTACCATAGGCCAGATGCCTAACAATCAGAGTATTAACTCTAAAGTGGGTGGCTCTGCCACCCATGGTACCTGGGGAAGCCTTCAGGAAACTTGTGAATCTGAAGTAAGTGGTACACAGAAGGTTTCATTCAGTGGTCAACCTCAGAATATTACCACTGAAATGACTGGACCAAATAACACTACTAACTTTATGACCTCTAGTTTACCAAACTCCGGTTCAGTACAGAATAATGAACTGCCTAGTAATACAGGGGCCTGGCGTGTGAGCACAATGAATCCTCCTCAGATACAGGCTCCGTCAGTTATGAATGGCACTTCCCTTTCTCACCTTAGCAATGGAGAGTCAAAAAGTGGAGGCTCTTACGGTACTACGTGGGGTGCCTATGGTTCTAATTACTCTGGAGACAAATGTTCGAGCCCTAACGGCCAAGCTAATGGTGACACTGTGAATGCAACTCTAATGCAGCCTGGCATGAATGGGCCTGTTGGCACTAACTTTCAAGTTAACGCAAATAAAGGAGGAGGCGTGTGGGAGTCCGGGGCAGCGGGTTCCCAGAGTGCGTCATGGGGAAGCGGGAATGGCGCCAGTTCTGGAGGAAGTCGAAGAGGGTGGGGAGCTCCCGCACAAAACACTGGCACTAATCTACCCGGCGCGGAGTGGAGCAAACTGCCTAGCAATCAGCATTCCAATGACAGTGCAAACGGCAATGGTAAGAAGTTTACAAACGGATGGAAATCTACTGAGGAAGAGGATCAGGGTGCTGCCACATCCCAGACAAACGAGCAGAACAGCGTGTGGGCCAAAACAGGAGGAACAGTGGAGAGTGAAGGTAGTACAGAAAGCACTGGACGCCTCGAGGAAAAAGCAACTGGGGAAAGTCAGAGTAGAGATAGGAGGAAAATTGATCAGCACACATTACTCCAAAGCATCGTGAACAGGACTGACTTGGATCCACGTGTCCTCTCCAACTCTGGTTGGGGACAGACTCCGATTAAGCAGAATACTGCCTGGGACACCGAAACTTCACCTAGAGGGGAAAGAAAGACTGACAATGGGACAGAGGCCTGGGGAAGCTCTGCCACACAGACTTTTAACTCAGGGGCGTGTGTAGATAAGACTAGCCCTACTAGTAACGATACCTCATCTGTATCGGGGTGGGGAGATCCCAAACCTGCTCTGCGGTGGGGAGATTCCAAAGGCTCGAACTGCCAGGGGGGATGGGAAGATGATTCTGCTGCTACAGGAACGGTCAAGAGCAATCAGTGGGGGAACTGCAAAGAAGAGAAGTCCACGTGGAATGATTCGCAAAAGAGCAAACAGGGATGGGGTGACGGGCAAAAATCAAACCAAGGGTGGGCCGTGTCCGCCAGCGATAACTGGGGAGAAACTTCAAGGAGTAACCATTGGGGTGAGGCTAATAAGAAATCTAGCTCAGGAGGTAGTGACAGTGACCGGTCCGTTTCCGGTTGGAACGAACTTGGTAAAACTAGTTCTTTTACTTGGGGAAATAACATAAATCCAAATAATTCATCAGGATGGGATGAATCTTCTAAACCTAATCCTTCCCAGGGATGGGGAGATCCTCCAAAGTCTAATCAGTCTCTAGGTTGGGGAGATTCGTCGAAGCCAGTCGGTTCTCCAGACTGGAACAAGCCACAAGACCTTGTCGGATCCTGGGGGATCCCGCCAGCTACAGGCAAACCTCCCGGTACAGGCTGGCTGGGAGGACCTATACCAGCCCCGACAAAGGAAGAAGAGCCCACAGGCTGGGAGGAACCATCCCCGGAATCCATACGTCGCAAAATGGAGATTGATGACGGAACTTCGGCTTGGGGAGACCCAAGCAAGTACAACTACAAAAATGTGAACATGTGGAACAGAAACGTCCCGAACGGCAGCGGCCGTTCAGACCAGCAAGCACAGGTCCAGCAGCTGCTCCCGTCTGCAAGTGCCATCTCCAGCAAAGAGACGGGCGGCGGCTCCGGTAAGTTTCCACCGGGTCGAGTCTGGTGGTGTCACACAGCACCCCCCAGGACTACAGTAGCCTCGTTTCGTTTACCGCTGCTGTTAAGATTTGTTTCACAGAGTAGTTGGATATGCACACAAAGGGCTTTTCTGCTCTAATGCAGGAGAAGCTTCTAGGGAAGATGGTAACGGGCAAGGTGTGTAACACGAGGGAGCGGAGCTCTGCCGGTGGCCGCGCTGGTTGTGACCCTCACGTGCTCCATTCTCTGTTAGGAAGGCTTCAGAAGGCAGAGTCGGAAAAGTGGTGTCGAGTGGGAATGCCGTACATTTCCCACTTCTCCGGAGCCTAGCCGTCACTTCTTGGTTTTGTTATTTGACTACAGTAGTCCCAGAAATACAGCAAGCATCCAAGTATAATACTCTAAACACCAGGTGCTGTATTTGGCCTTCAGAGACATTTATTTAAGGAGGCCTGAAATCCAAGTCTGTTAGACACACAGTGTGTATGTGTGCTTAACACATTTGATAATACTTTTCTGGTGGTACGTTCCACTTTCCTCCCATAACAAGGAACTGATTGCCATCTCTGCAGATTATCTTGACAATGAGGTTTTCATTAAGTGTCACTGGAATGCATTGTCTTTGTTAATGGAGGTTTTATTGAATAATAATCCCACCGGACGTAGCGATAGCAGTGTTTTCATAAACTAACCTCTCAGCATCTAATTAGTCTCCCAAGTAGAGCTTATTGTATTAATTTGAATTTAATTCTTAGAAGAAACAGGTGCCTATCTGAGGGAAAGGCTGTTTGGGTTCTTTTAAACAATGTTGATGGGTTTGCTTTGGGCAACTTAACACTTCAGAATTTTTAAGAAGCATTGTCCAGCAGGTATAAAAATCGGATACCTACCTTTTGTTAGTCTGGCAGTTCATTTTTGTTTATCCCAGAACAGTGATGTTGTAAGGTTGCCCTTAGGGTACAAATTTCATCCACACGCTGTTACGCGGCTTGATCACCCGCTTGAATTCACTAGGTTTGGCTCAGAGTGACTTGACTTTCCCAGGAATTAAGTTCGTCTTCGAAGGAAGATAACTTGCCATAATCGGGGTTATTGGAAGCAGTCTGCTCTACACCCAGAGGGCAGTTAGGAAAGAAGAGGTGGAAAAAGTCACATCACTGGCTAAACTATCATAATGGGAAATGACTCGTCATCTTTGCATAAAACAGATGCCATCTGTTTTTGCGCATCACAGCATCATTATTAGATACGTGAATGTGAAGGTCTTCATCTTTTGTTCCCTAAAGTATTCCTTACTGCCCCTTATTCCACCGCCCCACCCTACCATGTGCTGATGACTTCTTTTCCCACACTTTCTAAAGGCTGGGGTGAGCCCTGGGGGGAGCCTTCTACTCCAGCCACAACTGTGGATAATGGTACTTCAGCATGGGGTAAACCCATAGACAGTGGTCCCAGCTGGGGGGAGCCCGTTGCTGCGGCATCCAGCACGTCCACGTGGGGCTCCAGCTCTGTTGGTCCTCAAGCGTTAAGCAAATCTGGTAAGTTGTTGATAATTCCTGGTAGCTATTTTGTCACAGTGGTGATCGGTCATTGACTAGGACTGTAAATAATCAGATAATGTTTATATTGTAAATGTATTCCTGTATTATCATACTGGATGATTTCACTGGCTCTTTGAATTCGTAACTTGGTTTGCTCTTTTATCGTTGTGAATTTTCTTACCTTTCCTTAGAACTGTGCTAACTATTAAGGATTTGCATATACTTCACCAAATCTAAATTACATTTTACCAAATAAGATTATCTAGTAACGGTCAAGCAACTTTTATGCTGTCCGGCATGAGTGACTGAATATATAGTCATGTGGACGCATATCCAAAATGTCCGGCTGAGGTTTCAGATAATTCCCTGAATATTATATGTAAAATGAACAAAGTTCAAGAAGGACCCCTGTTATTTAGATGAACACGGTCACTGTCCCATAAGTTGTGTGTGGGGTACCCCGTAGGACTTCCAAAGGCTGAGTATAGAGATGAGATACTTTCTGCTTATGATTTGCAATACTTTTTGGCCGTGCTCGTTGAAAATGTATTTCAAAATGAAGTTTTAAATTTTTTCTGTCCTCTGCCCTGTGTGCTGCCATGCAGAATGTTAAGGGTGAACAAGAAGGCTACCATTGTTCCATCTTAGGTACCTTCTGTTTGTAAAAGCATGGGAGATGTTTCATTGAAATTTTTAATTTAAAAAAATTCTCAGGCTTAGGCGTGCCTGGCTGGCTCAGTCGGTAGAGCATGCGACTCTTGATCTCGGGGTCGTGGGTTTGGGCCCCATGTTGGGTGTAGAGATTACTTCTAAAAAGAAAAAAAAATTCTTGCCTAATGGAACTTTCAACTCAGTATAAAACATACACTTCTGCCCTGTAGATTTGGGAAGGGAAGTAAAAGCGGGGTTTTTTT
The DNA here is from genome assembly GCF_023721935.1 of Panthera uncia. Lineage (NCBI taxonomy): Eukaryota > Metazoa > Chordata > Mammalia > Carnivora > Felidae > Panthera > Panthera uncia. The sequence continues at coordinate 13,878,989 of NC_064815.1, forward strand.
AGGTACCCCCGTCTCGCCCCACCCTGTTAATGAGTACTCATCCTCTAGAAAGAATTGTTTGATTAAAGCATGTTTCTCTTTGTATCACACATCCACAATCAGGGCCAAAATCTATGCAAGATGGCTGGTGTGGTGATGATATGCCATTGCCTGGAAATCGCCCCACTGGCTGGGAAGAGGAAGAGGATGTAGAGATTGGAATGTGGAATAGTAATTCATCTCAAGAGCTTAACTCATCTTTAAATTGGCCACCATATACAAAGAAAATGTCATCGAAGGTAAACATTTCAAGGGCACAGCCCTTGAAACTTTGAATTCCAAAGGTAGTTTACCCTCAGAAAAAATTGCTGTCCTGCCTGCCCATTTATGGCGACCAGTACAGTCTAGGCAGTCCCCAATTTAGGTGTAGCCTCGTGTACGGGCAGCCACCTAGAAAACCATAAGACCACAGGAACTTCCTTTCTCCCCACTGCTACAGCTTGGGATTTCTCTCCTCCTCCCCTTCCACCAGTGCTGCCTGGGACAGCCCCTCACCCAGAGTGGTGCCCGCAGTGGTGGGGATGAAGAGAAGGGCAAATCTCCATGTTGACTCTTTCCATCCCACCGCCAGCTCATCTCCCATTCCGCTTCACCCGGAGCCCCCAACCCCCCTTTACCCAGAATCACCATCTTCCTTTCTCATCCCTCGTCCTCAGCCCTTCCCTCACCCCGAAAGGTCCTGTGACAGAAATGCCCAGAAATGATCAGAGTTGTTTGGTTTGTCTCCGATATGTGGACAAATGTTACCCCCAAACCTGTCGGCACATCAGAATCATAATGGCATTTGTTAAAAGCACAACCTCCTGTACCCCAGACCTGCTGTAGTTTTGGAAATTGGACCCCAAATGTCTCTGATGCAGAGCCAGGTCTGAGACCACTGACATAAAGCACAGGTTCTTAAGAGATGGTATTGGATGCTGGTGTCAGATTCTCTTGGGGACCATTTTCAAAATATATGCCCAGCCCCCAGGTGGTTCTCCCTGGGGGGCCCTCCCCTGGGGGTTCTCCCCCCTTCCCCCCCCCACCGCCGCCGCCGCCTTTTTGAGAAACGTTTGTTTTGTTTTGTTTTTTACACCCCCCTCCCCACCCCAAGGGACCTTGCAGGTAAAATATCCAGTAGCTCCCTTAGCTGGCCACCAGGGTCCCTCCCTTTCAATCCTGGGATTCTCAGTCTAGGACCTGCCATTTTCCTTTACAAAGATTTTCATTTGGCTGAATTTGCCTGTTGCCTCCATGTAGTTTATGAAGTGTTTTCCCATATTTTACGTAAGCCATTTGATCCTCATGACCTTTTGTGATAGAATACTGATTAGGAATTTGAGACCGGAAAAGGTGGTGGCATGCCCAGAGATACATAACTAGTAAGTGACAGAGCGGGAACTTAAGTTTAGGCCTTCCAGTTCCAAACCCTGTGTTCTTCCCACTGGACCATGCTGTTTTGTGACTTTGTCTTTCCTTACAGGGTCTGAGTGGCAAAAAAAGGAGAAGGGAAAGGGTGTGTAGCCTTTTTACTCTTTCTCCTTTGTTTCTGCTAGTAAAAATCTTTTAGAAAGCAACTGCAAACATTTATTTAGCCTCTGCTGTGTGCCAGGTACTGTGCTTGGTGCTGGGGGTTCAAAACCACTAGGACATGAGCTGCACCTTCAAGGAGCTCAGAGTCTAGTGTGGGGCCATAGGAGAGCTCTAAGGAGTGCCCACTTGAATTTGGAAGATGCCTGGGGGTGGGATGTGCTAAGGAGAATAGTAGCCTGACATACTAAAATGTGGAATCTCTGGACAGAGGTGACAAGAGATCTGGCTCTATAGTTAGATGAAGGGGCAGGTTGTAAAGTCTTTTCAGTACCGTGCCAAAGAACTTGAGCTTTATTCTGTTTAAAATACAGAGCCAGTGAAATTGCATAGAAGGCAACATGAACTTGGGTTTTTTAAATTACTCACTTTAAAGAAAGCTAACCAGTGATCGTATGAAAGATCATTGGCACTGAGGAGGGACCAGAGTTGGGGATCTCAGGAAGCTTCTGCACTCATTCGGGTGAGAAGTGAGGGCCTGAATGGGGAAGCAAGAATGGACGTGTAGTGCAAGGACTGATTGGAGAGACATTTTGAAATGGAAGGGACAGAAGGCCTTGGCAGCCAGTTAGGCGTGCAGGTGGGAGTGAGAGGCAGAGGAATCAAGGACGACTTCAGAAACCATGGCGAGGGCTGTTAGGTGCTTGCTTCAGAGACCTGCACTTGGGGGGGACTGTGAAGCTGTGTTCTGTCCCACAGTCGGAAGGAACAGGCGGTAGCAACGGGAAAGGGAAATTAAGGCAGCAGACCGAGAATGGCCCCATGGTCTTCACATTCACGGGACACCTTGGTCCCTGTGGCTTCCAGCCTCCCGGTCGACCGGGCATGTCGTGGACCATTCACCCCCTCGAAGCATGTCTCGGTACTTTCTGTACCGCCTGTTCCCGGCCAGCACCGGGGTGGAAGGGGGGGTCCCCAGCCTCAGCTGCTGCTGGGGTACTGTGTTCTTGACAACACGGATCATAATTTTTCAAGTCTTTCATTTGGAAACGTGTGGTGCTTTTTCAGTACAGCGCATGCAGCATAACCAAAGTACGCGTTATGTGGGTTTCTTTGGATGAACCCGAGAAACCTAATGACTACTTTTACATTAGTGTGGTGTGAGAGCTCCACAGATCCAGATTATGAGTAAGCTCTCAGAGCACCATCCAGTTATAAACTGGAAACTGTGTGACGAGCAGTTCTCCGTTAGTCCGAGGACCTTTTTTCCTTGTGTGGGTCATCAAGGCCCTTTGCTTCCGTCTTTTCCTTCTGACTGCTTGCCTTTAGGGATTTCTCTGTACATTACAGCTATACCAGAGGACTGGAGCAAAGGAAGTTGAAAATCAAATAAGTTGATTTGTAATTGTTAACAACTCGGATAAGAGTTGGTTGAAGGAGAAATTAATTGGCTAAAAATGAGAGTTGGGAATTGTCTTGAAGTTATAGTAATCCATCACTGTACCCAGATCAATAGAGGTGGCCGTGGCAGCTTTCTACTCTTTTGTTTTGCAAAGGGAACCATGAAAGGTGGAAACAAACAAGAAGAAGCGTGGATAAATCCATTCGTTAAACAGTTTTCAAATATCAGTTTTTCGGTAAGTATGTTTTCCCAGCAGCCCCCTCCCCTTTTAATGGTGGTCTGATACCCCATAATGTTATAGGTGGTCTGTTAACCACCTATAATGATGGTTAAATTACCCTAATTTAACTTTTTGTTTTCTTAACAAATTATTACTTACGTTTGAGGCCTTATGAGTCTGCTGGAGGTTACAATAAAATGGGCCATGAAGCCTTCTTTATTTTTATAGTTGTAGCTAAAAACATCGGTCACATATCCTCTTTGCCTTTTGACAAATAACGAAGTAAAGGTTTTCATTTTTAATTTCTTTCCATTGATGAATGAAGGCCTGCTAACATGCCCCATTTTCTTCCTTCAGAGAGACTCACCAGAAGAAAACGTACAGAGCAATAAGATGGACCTTTCTGGAGGTAAATCAGGTTGAGTTTGTATTCATCACTGATGGACAAACGGATCTGTGACATGATCCTACTAAGCGAGCACTGACCTGGGCCAGGAGAGGGGAGGTCTGGGTTCCCGTTACGGTATCCTGTGCTCTCCAGCCCGCGTTAGAGTACGGTGGTTTATAAGCCTTCCAAGTGCACATCGCTGTGCAAGGTCTGAGGTCATGGTGATACCAGTCTGTGATTACCTCAAATCTAGTCCTGTCAGGAAGAGTCATCCAGGTTGGGTGATAGAGTCTTAGTAATTCAGGGAACGGTATGTGTAAAGGCTCAGATAATAGGACAGAGACAGTATAAGACAGCTAGAGAAATGGCAAGTAGTTCCATGCAGTGGGAGAAGAAATGTAAATTGGTTGTGGTGGTGGGAGTGTGGTAATGAAGAAGCTTTGCCTAGGGAAGGTGCTAGAAATGAGGCAGAGGCTAAAACATAGGGAGCTGGGGGGTTTGAACTTTATTCTGAAAGCACAGAATTAAATAATTTGAAGCAGGAGAATGACATGATTTGGGTTTATGTTTTAAGAAAATTATGATGGTAGGGGCACCTGGGTGACTCAGCCAGTTAAGTGCCCAGCTCTTGATTTCTGCTCAGGTCATGATCTCACCTGAGCCCTGTGTCGGACTCTGCACTAACAGCATGGAACCTGCTTAGGATTCTCTCCCTCCCTCTCTCTCTCTGCACCTCCCCTGCTCATGCATGCATGCTCTCTGTCTCTCTGTCTCTCTCAAAATAAATAAACTTTAAAAATAATAATAATAATAATAGTAAAATTATTATGGCTGCAGGTTGAAAATGTCTTAGGACAGGAAAGATTCGCGGCAGAGGACTAAGGACAAGATACCAGAACCAGTGTGAGATTTGTTGGAGTGGGATTTCAAATCCAGTGAGGATTTCAAAACTCTAAGATAGTAGGTGGGAAGACTCTTAATTCTGTGGAGATACAGGAATTAGAATCAACGAAAGTTGATAACCAGTCTGAACCAATTCATTGTGGAGGGTGAGGGAGCGGGTGTGATAAAAGCTGATTTCCACTTTCTTGCCTGAAAACTTTAGTAGGTGGTGCCGTTTTTCTGTTAGTCTGAGTCCGGGCAGGAGAGCGGACTATGCAGTGATTTGAACAGGAAGGTTTGATACAAATCTAAGGAATTATTCGAGTGACGAGGCTTTGGCTAGTAGGAGGTAAGGAGCACACTGAAGACAGACTAGCAGAGGCAAGGAGAGGTCTCTGACCTTAGGACTGAGGTGGCGTGCCCGTGCAGGGGGTCCAGACTCCTGGACCCGGCCTCTGCTCACCGCGTGGCAGAGAAGTCACGGTGGTGTCGCCCACGCGGAACTGCAGGAGCTGTGCCCCGAGGGGAGGTGTCTCACGGGAGGCTCTCTGCCACTAGACCGCCAGAGCCGCTGCCGGGGGTGCCGCGGCAGGGTGGGGTCTGTGCAGCAGGAGGGGGTGCCTGCACCCGGGAGACAGCAGTGTCTCCTGCACCCTCTGCCCGCAAAGCTGCAGTGTCAGCCGGCCAAGGGAAAGATACGGAAAGGGTCCGGGGCTGACGAAGTGAATTTGGAGCTGAGAGGCGGTAGGTCGATGGATGGCACGGTTCACCCCGCCCTTCGACCACCGTCTTCCACACGCGCCCTGTGCGCACACTGCCCTGTCCCACTGCAGTGGCAGAGCGGCTCTGTCTTAACGAGACACGGCTCTCTTTCTCTTTCTGACGGGTGAGGAAGTCTGCCCTCTCACCAAACTGAGGAGACACACACGGTCCCAGTAGTCATTGCATTGTCATTGGCGGTATTACCACCCCTCAAAGTTAGTCACAGTTGAGACTGAAAGACCGAGTTGTAAAGCGAACTTTCAACAGTTGGATAGGGTAGGAACTTTCATCAGTTCAGAGTGGATAAAATGAAAATGGGAGAGAGAAGGTTGGCCTATCCAGATAACCACACTCATGTAACAAACCATAGGAAACGTGCAGAGCTTGTACTGACCTCGTTTCTGTGATTGGTCAGACCTGTGGCTGGTGTCCTGGCTTGCTTCTGTCGCCACTCGTCCCACACTGTCCTGCTCTCACCAGTACCTCAGCGCCCCCGGGTTCCTTTGCTGCTGGAGGGATGCAGGTCTTTGTTCCCAAAGAATCCAAGCCCTGAATCATCCTGCCTTTTCTTGGTTGCTCTGGCTCTTCATTGGCCTTTACTTGTGGGCCCGGAAATGCGAAGGAGCACCCCCAGAGAACCCCCTGGGTTCTAGAGTCCTCGCGGCCCTCGTTTTGTATCAAAAAGCCCATTTCCTCTGGTGATCAGAGTCACTTCAGCCAGCAGATGAACCCCTTTTGCCTGGCGGTTCAGTGGCACAAGGAGGGCAAAATGTCCAGGTGCCGTTTTCATCTTCCAGTTCAGCGGCCTGATGTGTCTCCTCGTAGAAGGGTTTTCTCTCTCTTGAGGACTAAGGTCTCCAAATCTGTAGAGTTGCTGGAACAGGAAGCAAGAATTCTGAGTGGCTTGTTAGGTATAACAGAGAAACCATGCCGACTCTCACCTTCTGATTCCCAGACCTCTGTGTTCTGGTGATGTGGGTGGCAGTGTGCGCCATGAAGCAGAAGCCCATCCTTGAAGGATGTTGTCTCCCGACTTGGTTCGTAACCAGTTCTACCTGTCAGTTTGGCTAGCTACTTTTGGGTGACGGCGTATGTGGTCAGACCGCTTGATCCATGGGCGTGATCCCATGACCGTCCTCCCTTTGCTCTGGAGTGAGTTCCGTGGTCAGACACAGTGCTGTGGGGATATAAGGCCTTCCGCCAGACTGGGGATGCCAGAAGCTTTTCAGGCAGGAGAAACAAATCCGTATCCGGACCGTGGGTCCCGTTCTGTGAGGAGGAGGCCCCGCCTCCTCCATGGCTCACTGAATGGCACGCGAGTCGCTGTGCTGTTGTGCTGGTGGCACTTGGTGGAAATCTGTCCGCAGAGCGGTGTCTCACTAGAGTCTCTGCTACAGAGCCATGTGGAGGGATGGGGGGGGATTCTGGGGGCTGCTGGGAGCACATCGAACTTCCTCCCACAGCGTCTCTCCGGCGCCCTCTGCCGACAGAGCCTCTGCACCAACTGGCAAAGGAAAAACTGTAAAGAGCCCAGGTGTGCTTTGACTGGGCAGTCAGAAAGGGTGAATTTGGAGCTGAGAGACAGTAAACAATACGTGGTTATTATTAAAGATGAGATACATATAGGAATAAGAAATTGAGTTTGAGGTTGCAGAGAAGGCAGAATGTGGACCGTAATGGGAGAGGAAGACCTGAGAGAGGAGAAGGTGTGAGCCTGTCTTGTCTCCAGTTTCCCCATCTGCTGAATGGGGGCGAGAAGAGTAGGGTTACCAGCATGAAATTAGAGCACACGTTTGGGACAGTGAGTGCCCGGCACATTGCGCGCATCTGTCCCGATGGCGCATTCTCGTGGCGGCTGTTTTTGTTATTTGTAACTGGAAATTGTTTTTATTATAAAGTTTAGGTTAAAGATGACCAAAGACATCTTAACCTATTTACTTCAGGTTAATTGGTTCAGTAAAACAGCAGCGTCTGCTAAACCCAACTTTACTTGTGAGGAATGCAAGATTTACTAAATGCAAGCGCGTTTTTCACACGTCCTTCTCAAGGCAGAAGCCCTCCCGCAGGGAGGAAATGTTTTGCTTTCTACTGTAAATTTATCTGAAGCCAACTGAATCGTCTTCCTACATGGTAACATCATTTCCTGCCTTTATTAGGAATGTTACAAGACAAACGAATGGACATAGATAAACATAGCCTAAATATTGGTGATTACAATCGAACGGTCGGGAAAGGCCCTGGTTCTCGGCCTCAGATTTCCAAAGAGTCTTCCATGGAGCGCAGCCCTTATTTTGATAAGGTAAGTTGTTTGTTTGTTTGTTGTTTGTTTGTTTGTTTCACCCCTGTGGCTAATAACCAGTACACTTAATGGCATAATTTTCTCATTAGTGGTTAGGGCATTTAATGTAAGGTACTGCTTATAATCCAGTGCCAAATCCTACTACTGGATTTGTAGTTCATTCTCCCTTTTATGTTTCCATTTAGCATAGGGATTGCATTTTGTATTTTCTTCTGAATCCCATAAAATGTGTTTGGTTCTTGTTATGTACTCTAGAATTAACACTAATCTGATCTCTTCTGTTCTCTACCTGTTTCCTGTTGATGCTGGAATGTCATGTGACTTCTCTTCTGTTCCTGCAATGATTTCTCCCTTCTACTTGTTTGCTTGGCTGGTGTTGCACATCTTTCTGTCTGTCCAATCAGGATGGCATTGTAGCAGATGAATCCCAAAACATGCAGTTTATGTCCAGTCAAAGCATGAAGCTTCCCCCTTCAAATAGTGCACTACCTAACCAGGCCCTTGGCTCCATAGCAGGGCTGGGTATGCAAAACTTGAATTCTGTTAGACAGGTAAGTCCACGCGTGTATTTTAGGCTCTCTGTTGAATGCTTTGTAGAAGTAATAAGATCTCTCTTACTTGTAGTTACTGTGTTTAAATCAATATTACAGTGTGGTATTGCGACGTCCGTCCCTAAAGAATCCCACTGGGGTTCTGTTGCTGTCGTTTGGTTTTGCAGAATGGCAATCCCAGTATGTTCGGTGTTGGAAACACAGCAGCACAAGCCCGGGGCCTGCAGCAGCCTCCAGCACAACCTCTTAGTTCATCTCAGCCTAATCTCCGTGCTCAAGTGCCTCCTCCATTACTCTCCCCTCAGGTAGCGACTGCGGGCGTGCTCTCCCCTGTGTACCTGGAAACACTTGATATTTGAACGAGACAGTTAGGTGCTCATCACGTCGACTGGCATCTTTGAGACGCAGCTAATGCAGAATTAGCTATCTTTACGAACGGATGTGGGTTGGGTCAAGAAAATGAGTCCAAGTTCAGTTACACCTGAAATTTACCACTACCTTCCGGAAAACACGTTGAGGGGAGGAAGACAACAGCAAAGTAAATTGGCCGCTTTAAGATTTCACCCCTGTCCTCTTGTAGTTAACCCAGAAAAGTTTATATGAACGATAAAGCAAAGCAAGAACTTAACCAACCTTCCATGGTAATAGTCCACAGATTTAATTGCTCTATTGACAAGTCAAAATACACAGCACATTTAGTTAGTTTTGAGTTATTTGATCAACGTTATTAACTTGCCATTGTGATCCTAAGGTTCCAGTTTCATTGCTGAAGTATGCACCAAACAACGGTGGCCTGAATCCGCTCTTTGGCCCTCAACAGGTAGCCATGCTGAACCAGCTATCCCAACTAAACCAGCTTTCTCAGATCTCCCAGTTACAGGTGAGTCGGTTAACAGTCCTATTCAGTGCAAGTCTGTTGAGCGTCTACTGTGTGCTAATAAACCCAAGACTCTGCGGGAAGCGTGGCAGCAAACAGTGGGTGCCGTCGCCCCCAGGAAGTTTACAGTCTGTCGGGGAGGACAGGTCGTGAGCTGGAAGGGCGGGATGCTCTTCGAGCACCACCCAGTCAGATCTGGGATGGCGGAGGGAGTGGGATGGGGGCGGGGAGGGGGGGGTGAGGACATGTCCCTCATGAAGCGCAAGTAGTTTAGACCGAACCAAAGACCGAATTCAACAACGGCTTGAGGCCAGGGAGCCCCAGGAAGAGGGTACGCCAGATGAGGCCACGCCTTAGGTCCACCTGCAGCCATCCCGAAGCTTGCTCTATGACACGACTCTGACGAGGTGCTGACGGTCTTTTCGCCATCTCCCCTCCAGCGATTGTTAGCGCAGCAGCAAAGGGCGCAGAGTCAGAGAAGCGTGCCTTCTGGGAACCGGCAGCAGCAAGACCAGCAGGTAGATCGCACCTTTCTTTCCCCTTTTGCTTCGCTTGCGCTGAACTCACTTCATTCGAGCTTGTGACAAGAGAGGCGAAATGCCTGTATCAAGATACGACAAAATATGTGATGCGTTAAGTCTCCTGTTTGCCCGGAGGCCGTGTTAACTGGAGTGTGGTGATTATTCACCTTCCTGCCGGGGAGGAGGGGAATTCGGCAGTTGAGGGGGGAATACCTGGGTATCCCTAAAGACTTTCTCTCCAGTGTTTCCCGATCACTTGGTTGTTTTCAGGGTCGACCTCTTAGTGTGCAGCAGCAAATGATGCAGCAGTCTCGCCAACTGGACCCCAACCTGTTGGTGAAGCAACAGACCCCGCCAGCTCAGCAGCAGCCACTCCATCAGCCAGCCATGAAACCTTTCCTCGAGAACGTCATGCCCCACACTACACCCGAGCTGCAGAAAGGGCCGTCACCAATAAATGCTTTCAGCAACTTCCCTATAGGTGGGTTTCTCCTTGGCCGGGGCATTCACCTGACACCAGGAGCCACTGCCTGACGTCTTCTCCCTTGGCGGCACCGTTCTGTCCCCTCGGAACCGCGCCGGCTCTGTGGCTCGTTCCTCTCTGGGAGCTGCCCTGCCTCTCCCAGGGTCAGCCTATCTCCCTGCTTCCAGGAAGGCCTCTCTCCATTCCAGAAAACCATGCTGTTTCAAAAACTCCCTGCTCATTTAAAGTGGGTTAGAATAAAGGTGAAGTTGCTCTCGAGCCCCAGGTGGTTTCCTTGTAGAGTGTTGGGGGGGGGGGGGGGGGGGGGGGGGGTGGTGAGTAACCACATGCCAGAGACACCCGGAGCAGTGCTGCTTTGGGGAATAACTGGGATGAGTGGCTTCTGTGGGGCAGCGCCTGAAATTGTCACGATTGTCTGAGTCTTTAGGGGTGATTTCTGGCTTGAGTGTTGAGTGTAGGACACAGAGGCAGGAGGGTTGCCTCTGTTGCCCTTGCAGTAGCCCCCCTCTTCCTTTCTTTCCCTGTCTCCCTCTGGAAACTTCAGGCTTGTATGTTTTCCCCCTCCCTGGGTCTCTTTTCTCTTTGTGCCTCTGATTATATTTTGAGCCTTGATTGTCGACACTCTGTTGATTTTGCTTTTGCTTCTGCTTTCTCTCTTTTCCCTTAAAATGGCTTCTCGAAAGCCAGCTTGATTGGTAGCCAGCCCAAGTGTGTTGAAGACAGCTAACGAGCTAGCCTGCTCTTGGCCGTGGGCGGGGTGGGGCCTGCTGTTGCCCTGCTTCGCTTCACTCTGGCTCCCCCTCGTATTGCTGCGGACTCTCAGCAAGGACAGAGAGATACATTTTCCTGGTTAAGAGGTCTGCCTAACCCATACCAACACAGCATGGTTGTCTAAATCAGGCATTGGCAGACTGGAGCCTGTTGGCCACATTTGGCCGGTGGCCTGGTTTTGTAAAGAAAGTTTTATTGGAACACAGCCATGGTCTTTTGTTAGCATATTTTCTGTGGTTGCTTTTGTGCTACAACAGAGTTGCACAGAGACCCACAGACCTTGTGGCCCACAGAGCCTGAGATACTTACTATTTGAAGCTTCACAGAAAAATTTGCCGAGTCTTGGGTCTGGTTGATGAGTCCAGAGAACAGCAAATGTAATTGCTGTCTTCCAAAAATTGGGATGATATTAGAGAATTTACGTTATTAAAGTGTTTTTTTAATGTTTTATTCATTTTTGAGAGAGAGACACAGAGTGTGAATGGGGGAGGGGCAGAGAGAGAGGGAGACACAGGATCCGAAGCAGGCTCCAGGCTCTGAGCTGTCAGCACAGAGCCCAGTGCGGGGCTCGAACTCACAAACCGTGAGATCCTGACCTGAGCCAAAGTTGGTCACCTAACTGAGCCACCCAGGCGCCCCACGTTATTAAAGTTTTTAAGTTTGACCTGATATCACATGGACTGTCGTCAAACCCAAGTATTTAAAACTATTTGTTTTGAAATTTTAAAATACGAACCACCTGGCTATGTGGCCAGAGATTCTGGCTCCCATTGAAAAGTGTTCATTTTTAACAAGAATCTCAGATGATTCTGATGTTGATGGTCCCTGGATCACACTTAAGAAACCCTGGCTTGGGGCGCCTGGGTGGCGCAGTCGGTTAAGCGTCCGACTTCAGCCAGGTCACGATCTCGCGGTCCGTGAGTTCGAGCCCCGCGTCAGGCTCTGGGCTGATGGCTCGGAGCCTGGAGCCTGTTTCCGATTCTGTGTCTCCCTCTCTCTCTACCCCTCCCCCGTTCATGCTCTGTCTCTCTCTGTCCCAAAAATAAATTAAAAAAAAAAAAAAAAAAAAACCGTTGAAAAAAAAAAAGAAACCCTGGCTTAACAGTCAGTTTTCTGACCCACAGTATGCAAGATGGAAATTTCCATCCTGTTCCAACAGAGTATCTGAGTGTGATGTGTTTCATCACCAAAGGTCAAGGAAGTTGCGCCTTGAGATATGGGAGTCTCTATTAGAGCAGGACGTTTTTACTTTTTTTTTTTTTTAATGTTTGTTTTACTTTTGACAGAGAGCACAAGTGGGGAAGGGGCAGAGATCGAGAGGGGGTCAGAGGATCCAAAGCAGGCTTCGCACTGACAGCAGAGAGCCTGATGCGGGGCTCAGACTCACGAACCATGGGATTGTGACCTGAGCCAAAGTCAGATGCTTAACCAACCGAGCCACCCAGGCGCCCCAGGACATTTTTGCTTTTCAATGACGGTGTCCTTTGGCTGGCCAGCCAGTTGAAAACTTTTGTTTATAAGCAAAAGATAACTGAACGTGATTCCCTATGTTTCTTCATGCGTGGTGCTCTTGGGGGATAGCTAAAGAGATCTGTTTTATTGGAGATAAACTTTAATATTGAGCTTCCTTAAAATTGTCTTTTTACCAGGGAAATTTATTTGTTTGCTTGTTTATCGTTTGAGAGAGAGCAAGCACAAGAGGGGCAGAGGGAGAGAGAGACGATCTTAAGCAGGCTCCACACTCAGCATGGAGCCAAATGTGGGGCTTGATCCTAGAACCCTGAGATCATGACCTGAGCCCGAAATCAAGAGTTGGATGCTCCAACTGCCTGAGCCACCAAGGTGCCCCACCAAGGAATTTTAAAATAATCATATTCTGTAGAGAAATAGTTTTCCACATTAACACAATTATAGTTTTATAGTTTTAACAGTTTCATGGTTTGAAAACATTGGGTTATTGAATATTAGAATATCTATTGAGGATTTCTACACAACCTTGGCCAGGGGCCCACAGTGTTCTGCCTACCTTGTGCTTGTCTGTAATCATTTGGCTGTGCACATTTGTAGGGTGATACCTGCTAAGGAACAGTCACAGGTCACAGGATTAAAAACATTAGATTAGTTACATGTTTTTTTCTAGAAAATGGAAGTCGTGGTATTGGAAGGAAAACATGTTATGTTTTATAAAGTGGTTTTCTATTAAAATATTGTTTTGTTTTTAGGCTTGAACTCAAACTTGAATGTAAATATGGATATGAACAGTATTAAAGAGCCACAGTCAAGACTAAGGAAGTGGACTACAGTGGACAGCATTTCTGTGAACACATCTTTGGATCAAAACTCCAGCAAACATGGTATGAAATACATTCTTACATGTTGTACTTAAACAAACAAAACAAAAGCCTATAAAATACTAAATTTAGGCTTTTATTTTCTCTTAAATGTCTGTATTTGTAGCCAAATCCACGTAGACCCTTTCCTCATTATTAAAAAGTGCTTATTAGTTATTAAATCTTAGTTAAATTTTTAAAAAGGCACAATTAACACAATTAATGATTTTGTACAAAATCGAGATTCAGTATACATTTGGGGTTTAAAAATTTGTCCCTCTTTAATGGTCATTTAGGTTTTTGCAATAGATTTGGTCGTTCTAGTGTTCTACTTAACATTTACTTAATTTAGTATGATGGGGAGGGTATTAAAAACTCCCAGCATAATTTGATTTCTGTCAGCGTTTTGTATAATGGCACATTTTCTTCATGTATTTTGTTGCTTTGTGTAAATCATAGAGATTTCAATATTATTGTCTTTTCATCTGTTAGTTACATTTGTTTTTTAGAAATATAATTTTCAACCTGTTTAACATCAATCCATCTAGCAAATGTTAGTGGAACATTTTCTGCTTTCCAAAGGACCGTTCTTGGCCACCTGGACTACATAGATACACATGCACACGCACGCACACCATTGAGCATAGATGAGCCAGGAGCAGTACTTGCCCTGAACGGAGCTCTTTGGTTTGGTAGCAAAAGTCAGCATGTAACAGCTTTTACACCCTGTGGTAGGTGCCAGGAACACGGACGGACTGAGATGTTGGCACACGTGGGATGGCAGTGTGCGGTTCACTGTTGGGGGGTGGCAGGGGGCAGGAACGACAACCTGTCGGTGCGCTGGGTCTGGAAAGGCTTTTATACGGAGACTAAGAAGCGGGTCTTCAGACCACATGAAGGGGTAGAGAGAGGATGGCAAAAAGAGTAGAGCATTTGAAAAGTTCAAACGCAGGACAACCCGCGGGGTTCTGTTATGCACGCGTGTCACGGAGGTGAGGGGGCAAAGGGAGGAAGAAGAATCTAGGACAGTAGAGGCCAGAATGAGCAAATCACAGACCACTTTGTGCCGTAAATCATCTTAAACTTTCAACCCAGAGACACAGAAGACTCCAAGCAGTGTAAGTGAGGCAGAAGGCAGTGGATGAGGAGAGAGTGCACCAAAAAGAGCCTTAGAATTAAGGATGGAAGGGCTGGGTAACTAACATAAGTCCTTGTGCAAATACATGATTATCCGTAACGTACCTCCTGGGCCTCTCTCCTTCATCCCAACCCCTTGACCTTTAAGACTGGGCTTGGGGTGGGGTGCCTGGGTGGCTTAGTTGGTTAAGTGCCCAACTCTTTTTTAAAAAAAGAATTTTTTTTTTTTAATGTTTATTTTTGAGAGAGAGAGAGAGGGAGACACAGAATCTGAAGCAGGATCCAGGCTCTGTCTGAGCGGTCAGCACAATGCCTGTTGTGAGGCTAGAACCATGAGATCATGACCTGAGCTGAAGTTAGACGCTTAACCGACTGAGCCACCCAGGCGCCCTGCGCCCGACTCTTGATTTTGGGTCAGATCATGATCTCACAGTTCATGAGATCTAGCCCTGCATCAGGCTCTGCCCTGACAGCATAGAGCCTGCTTGGGATTCTCTCTGCCCCTCCCCTGCTGACACTTTTTCTGTCTCTCAAAATAAATAAACTTTAAAAAGGGGGGGTAACTCCTGGGTGGCTCAGTCGGTTAGGCGTCCAACTTCGGCTCAGGTCACAATCTTGAAGTTTGGAGTTGGAGCCCCACGTCGGGCTCTGTGCCGGCCGCTCAGAGCCTGGAACCTGCTTTAGATTCTGTGTCTCCCTCTCTCTGCCCCTCCTCTGCTCCTGGTCTCTTTCTCTCGAAAATAAATAAAACATTAAAAAAAAATGTTTTCTAAAGAAATCAGGAATAGAGGCCAGCGCTCAGAAGAAAAATCTGAGCTAGAATAAGGTTTGGTATTCATCAGAATGTTGAGGTCATGGACATGGACGAGGTTGCCCAGAGCAGTGGAGCCTAGAAAAGAACAAGGACAGCATCCAGGTGTGGCTCTAGTGAAAGGAGTAGCTGGAGAGGTCAGATGTAGAGAGCCAGAGAAACGCTTCTGTCATACGGTTTTCTGTCTTCTCAGGGTAAAATGGAGTTTTCCATGTCTGCCCTGCTTATCTGAGCCTCAGTTTCTTTGTAAAAATGACCTCTTGCCTTCCGTGCACTGCTGTGGCAGGTGTCACATCCCTCATGTACCCTACAGTGCTCGGCATACTGACCCAGGGCACGCCGGTACATGGTGTGTGTCACATAAATGGGGTCCTCAGCATAGATTTTAAAGTCACATACACTTAGGATTTCATCCCAGTTCCTAAACTCCTTAAGCCACAGTGTTTGCACCTGCAAAAGGAAATGAGCCCTCCCAGAATTGTTAACGGGACTGAATGCGGTAACAGCCGTCAAGCTCTTCCGTTGCAGCTTGGCACCTGGTGTGTGCCCATTTGGGCGGCGGGGCCTTCCTGTAAGCAGCCCGTTCCTGTGTGTCCTTCATTGGCTTCAATTAATCAAATGATTTTGTATTTATATTTTATCTTCTTTTACAACTTAATGTTGATCTTTTTTTCCCACTCATTTTATCGCATGGACTGTTTTTGCATAAATCTGCAGTGTAAGCAGTAAATTCTTAAGTTTTTTAGTTACTAGCTTAAACAGTAAATACTTTTATTCTTATATATGTTCTAGGAAAGTGCTCTTCTTCCGAATAAGGAAGAGGTTGATCCTTTTTCTTTGCTCCAGTCTAGATCCCTGCTGTTCTTTATTTACTTAATTTGATGCTTGAAACTTAGTCATTCTTTCTTTTCTTAAAAATATTTCTATTAGTAATACAAATTACTTAATATTTACATGCTTCTCTGCTCCCAGAATGTTCTCCTTGTCTGTACTTGAGCAGGTGGCATAGCTGATAGTAACTAACCCAAGACCAGTGGTTTTTGTTTCATAGGTATTATTTCGGTATCTCCAGACTTACATTTCATCCCCTTAAAAATTAAGAATGGGGCACTGGGTGGCTCAGTCAGTTAAGCGATCGACTCTTGAATTCAGCTTGGACCGTGATCCCGGGGTTGTGGGATTGAGCCCTGTGTTGGGCTTCGGGCTAAGCATGGAGCCTACTTAAGATTCTGTCTCTGTCTCTCTCTCTCTCTCTCTCTCTCTCTCTCTCTGCCCCTCCCCCTGGACCCCCTGCACAGGTTCTCCTTCTCTCTCAAAAATTTTTTCAAAATCAAGAATGTTTGATCTGATGTATTCTGTTTGGTTGCTTTGATTCTTTCTTTGTCATTGTATTTTTTCCTCCTCTGTAAAAATGATTTCGGAAATACTTCTTGACCCGGTTGTGGTTTTGGTCTTCAGCTCCAGAAGGAAAGATGGTTTGATATCTGTATGTGAGAGCCTGCTAAATGTCGAGTCTCGGAGTGTTGGCTTTTTCAGAAAGCTTTGCAGTCTGTGTAAAGAAGTGCTTTTTCTTACACTACTACCCTCCAGTTCCTCACACTCTCACGTTCTCCCCTCCCGGGGCTGCTCCTTCCTGATCGGTGGCTCCTGCTGGCCTCTCTCCCAGCAGAGACTCGGAATCTTTTTTGTTGGCTTTGCTTTTCCCTTTCCTTATATTAAGAAGAGGGAGAGGAATGTTAATCATCCTATTCCCATTATTGATAGTTCACTGCGGTTTCCCTTTCTCGCTTATAATCAAATTCACACCTGGCTGTCGGTGTTCAGCTAGGTGCCGGCCCACGTGTTATGTTTTGTTAGACCCTCACGATTTTGAGATCATCTTTTTCAGCATCCGTGTAAACATTCAGAAAACTTCACGCACAAATTCAGACTTGTGGCGTCTCTTAGAAACAAGCAGGCCTGGCGGCACGGAGCTCCGGAGCAGTGACCACCCGGAGCGGGGTAGCTGCCTGCTGGTGCGCTCGCTGCCCCGCCCCGTGGTCCCCACCCCCACCCCCCACCCCCCACCCCCGACCAGCCCCGGGTGGCAGCATTTGCCTTTTGCGTTTGCACGTACTTGGGAGTGCGGGGCTTGTTCCGTTTCTCTTCTCCCTCCCCTCACACCTGTGCCCTCCCTTCCACTGGGGGAAAGAGATTTGCCTACAATCCCTAACCAGAGAGATCTCGCTCTCGAGTTTGCCTGTAGCCAACCTCCCTCGCGTCTTCATCAACCCTGAGTTCATGTTGGCATTTGTGCTTCCCTGTTGTGGAAGAGAGGGGCTGTTGTCCCCTAGCAGTGGAGCAGGGTAGAGATCATCTTTAAGGGGGAGGCATGTGATGGTAGTGTTCAGGCTCGCGTCAGACCCGAGCTGAGGCTGGGGAAGGCTTTGGCCGGCATTGACTGCTCACAACACTGTCTGAGATGGGGTCTCTGTTTATCACCATAGAGAGCTAGTAATAAGTTACTTGTGGAGCAGAGAAGAAAGGGCGAACCCAGGAGACCTTCTGTGTCAGAAGTCCCCAAGACCACTTTCAAGGTCACTGGTTTGCCAGAAGAATTGACAGAAGTCAGGAAAGCTGTATGACTCATGGTTATGCTTTATTACAGCAAAAGAATACAGACGGAAGTCAGCAAAGGAAAAAGGTGCATAGGGCAGAGTCCAGGAGAAGTTTCCTGTTGTCCTCTCCCAGTGAAGTTTCACGGACTTCATTCTCCGGCCACAGTGTGTGAAACCACATACAAAGTATTGCTGACCAGAGAGGCTCACACAAGCCTTGGCATCCAGGGTCTTTATCGGGGGGTCAGTCACATAGGCATTAGCACCTGCGTGGTTGTGTTACGCGGTCTCCAATCCCCGCACACCTCTCAGAGATCTGATAAAAATACTGTATGACCCAGGCCTCGGGCAGACAGAAGTAGATGTTCACCAGAAGTCACCTTGTTACCAGAAATTATCTGGCTTGGCTGAGGTGCAGGGTATGCAAAGGTACTCTTATCTGCAGGATATGCTGTGGGCTTGGAGGAGCCCAGGAGTGAGGGAGGGCCAGTCTCGTAGCTCTTTGTAATGTGTACTCTGGGCCTACTGTCCTAACTCTTTACTGCACACCTTCCGGCGTAAGAAAAGACAGATTCGTTAAGTGAGGTAGGGTGGAATGGCAAGGACATCTGACCAGGAAGTTGTGCGTGCGTCGCAGAAGGGTTGGACCAGGTTATCTGGGAAGCTTTATGGTCTTAAGATCCTACAACTAGAAGGCAGTTGATAAAATCTTTTCCCCTCATCAGCACCCAGCACGTTGTTCTGTGGTGGGGGTACATATATAGAATATTTATTTCCGTCTTGGGGTTGAGGGCAGTAGCTGAAGGATTCCAGAAGAAGGTTGTGATCTCTTAAGCTGAGATTACGAAAGATAACAGGAGTTAACCAAGCAGAGGTGATGAGAGGAGAACCCAGGGCTGATGGGTGGAGGCCTTATAAATGATTGAAGAGTTTGAGTATTCCCCCCTCTGCAATGGAGACCTGTTGGAGAACGTTCAGCTGGGAAGTGGCATGTTTTGTATTTGGGATTACTCTGGCTGCTTTGTGGAGACCTGGGGAGTGGAGATCAGCTGGGGCGAGGAGATCAGCTGGGAAACTTCTGTGCCTGATCCAGAGCTTAGCCAAACAAGAGACAGTGTAGCCTGACCCAGTGTAGTCATTACTCAAGAGCTATATGATCATTTCACAGTACATAAGAGCATCAAATTCTTACGTTGTGCACTTGAAACTAACACAGTGTTATACGTCAGCTATATCTCAGAATTTTTTGAAGACGAGATTAAACAAGTTACAAAGACACCCACTGAAACAAAAACGTAAGTCTTCCACATTTTCAGAAAAGAGAAAAACAGGTATTTTTAGAGTTTTTAAGGAATCTATAAAGAAATCGGGGCTCCTGGGTGGTCAAGTCAGTTAAGCACCCGACGGTTGATTTCGGCTCAGGTCATGATCTCACAGTTTGTGATTTTGAAGCCCAAGTCTGGGCTTTGTGCCGACAGCACAGCGCTTGCTTGGGATTTTCTCCTCTCTCTCTCTGCCTGTCCCTGCTCTCATTCTCTCCTCCCTCTCCCTCCCTCTCTCTCTCTTTCTATCAAAATAAGTAAACTTAAAAAAAAAAAGAATCTGTGAAGAAATAAAAGGCATCATATAAAATAATATGAGAAACTAGAACCAAAATATATATAAAATTGATAAGCAGAATGAGCCAAAGTAATTTATCAAAATAAATTCAGATTGAATCATAAAGCAAAATCCAACTCTTTGCATACAAGGGACCCAAAACAAAATAATTCAGAAATCACTGCATTTGGGGGACCTGGGTGGCTCAGCCGGTTGAGCATCCAATTCTTGGTTTCAGCTGAGCTCATGATCCCAGGGTCATGGGATCAAGCCCCGAGTTGGACTGAGATTGGAGCCTGTTTGGGATTCTCTCTCTCCCTCTTCCTTCTGCCCTGCCTTCACTCGCTCAGCGGCATGCGCGCTCTATCAAAACTAAATTGTTGCAGTTGTGCAAAACAAAAAATTGTAGGAAGCAGAATTGATAGGACTTAGTGATTTAAGATAATGGGCGTGGGGGGGGGGGGGTTGGGTGGCAGCCAGGAGAGCCTCTCTGCTTTCTAACCTAAGCAGCATCAAATCTGTCCCTCTGATTAACACGTTTGTGACATTCGGTCCTCTCCACTGGATTTTTATCTTGAAACTTTATTTGAGTAACCTTGGCTTAAAGGTCAGTTTGCTAGTTTGTGAACCTTGGACTGATGATTATCAGAAATGGAAGGTGAAATGGTCACGTGGTAGAAAGAACATCGAACCCTGAATCAAACAGACCTGAATTCTAAGTTACATTTGCCACTCAGTGGCATATCACATTTGGAATTTTTCTTAAGCGTGGGAGTGGTAGTTGACATGATGGCAAAATGGCAAAATAGACACAGACCTGGGATTTGAGACCTAGCTCTGCTATTTATTAGCTGTTGGCAAGTAACTTAACCTTTACCTGCTAAGTGGGAGTATAATAATACCTCCTATGGTGTTTGGAGGGTGAATAAGGCAACACCTCAGAAGCACTCAAGCACTAGGACAGGGTGAGACACTAGTGCCCAGGCGGTGTTGGCCTTCCTTATGGTCACCGCTCACACGCCCGCCTCTAAGACACAGCATTTCTGTGGCGTAAATCCAGCTCTGCTTGCTTCAACTACACCTGCCGCCTATACGATCTCATTTCCCATCTTCTGCACCTTCTCCCATGAAGCAATTAATAGAAGGTAATTAGGGGCCCCCGCATAGTTCAGACAGTTAAATGTCTGGCTTTGGCGAGGTCATGATCTCACGGTCCGTGGGTTCAAGCTCTGTGTCAGGCACTCTGCTGTCAGCAAAAAATAGACAAGGTATATCTATTAAAAATAAATAAACAGGGGCACTTGGTGGCTCAGTTGGTTAAGCGTCTGACTTTAGCTCAGGTCATGATCTCACGGTCCGTGAGTTCGAGCCCCACGTCGGGCTCTGCACTGACAGCTCAGAGCCTGGAACCTGCTTCCAGTTCTGTGTCTCCCTCTCTCTCTGCCCCTCCTCGACTCATGCTCTGTTCTCAAAAAAATAAATAAAGATTTAAAAAAATTTTTAATAAGACAAAACAAAGATCAGTGTGGAGAATAAGTCATCAGGAAACAAGTGACAATTTCTAAGTGAGCATAAATTGTCTTTTTGTGGGATTTCACACTCAATTTTGATAACAGGTAGCTTCACTAATGTGGTATGGTCACGAGGGGGTGTGTATAAGTAGAAATATAAACATCCTGAAAAAAAAGGATATTTGTCTTCATTACATGCATAGCAGTCTCGATTCTCGGGTACACCTCTTTGGCACTCACAGTGTTCCCCACCATCATTCTTCCTTTTCCACGGTTCTTTTCTTCTCTCCATCACTCCTCATCACCCCCTGCCCATCCTCCCCCCACACACACCTCCTGGACAGAGACTTCACTGTGCTCGGTCTCCATGTAGGCCAAGATACCAGTGTTTTAACGATTTGAAAAGAAGTGTGTACCCGTACCCATACCCGGGTCACTTGTTGATGGCTCTGGTCCTTATTATCCTTCCGGAAATAAAATTCATGATGATAATTTCCAGATCTCGGTACATGAGAGCCTGAAAAGTGACTGAAGTCTGGGAGAGTGCAGAGCCTTGTTTTCGCCTTGCCTTTTCACATGGCCTGCAGAACACAACTTGGAACCCGCAGACCCATGACGAGTTCTCTCTTGCTATTGGAGAAACCGCAAGAAATAAATCACGCGTATATTTTGCCTCATGTTCACTGTCCTGTGTCTCCCTCTGTAGGTGCTATTTCAAGTGGTTTCAGGCTGGAAGAGTCTCCGTTTGTTCCCTATGACTTTATGAACAGCAGTACTTCTCCAGCCAGTCCTCCAGGTTCAATAGGAGACGGCTGGCCACGTGCCAAATCGCCTAACGGCTCTAGCAGTGTTAATTGGCCACCAGGTAAAGTGCTGCCGGCTTCCTCCGTGGGGGTTTCTTCCCAGTAAGGTTGTGTTATCTCTAGAGGTTGTAGGTTCTACTGTAGCCCAGTCCTGGGCCGAGGGTGGGGGGGACACAGATAGGACGCATGGAAAGCTGAGCATCAGGTCTTGGGCCAGCGAGCGGGTCTGGCCCGTTACCGGTGCCCCTACGCTCCAGGCGGCGAGAGCGGAGTCAGTCCCGCAGGCCAGCGTGAAGAATAGCACAAAACCTCCGTTCGTTGTTCCTCTTCGCCGTGTTGGGGGACCAACTTGACCGTGTTTTCTGTGGGCTGAGGAGTCACCACAAATGTACTTACGGCCGCCTTTTCTGTTGCGTTGCTATGGCTTGTGATTTAATAAAGCGCTTTAAAATGTTAGTGTTTAAAAATATGCAAGCGCAGAGAAATTATTTCACTAGCAAAAATGTGCAAATTGTTCATAAGTAGCAGCTTATGTTACACTAATTCTGGTAACTGAATCAGGAGAATTGCGTGGACTTTAGGAATAAAAGTTTTGGATATTTAATAACGGATTTTTAAGTGACAAATAAGCCTGGACTAATTTTAAGTATTTCCTTCCCAGAATTTCGCCCTGGTGAACCATGGAAAGGTTATCCAAACATCGACCCTGAAACTGACCCTTACGTCACTCCTGGCAGTGTCATAAACAATCTTTCAATTAATACTGTGCGGGAAGTTGACCACCTCAGGGACAGGAACAGTGGTACGTAGGCGGCGCAAGTCAGAATTTCTGAATGATGCTGGATGATGTGGTTTAAGAATGGTCCAAAGCAGATGTGAAACTTACAGCACAGCACCTGACATCCAAGGGAATAGTGAAAATAAAAAGAGAATTCTCCATTTTCCCAGAGGTGACTCTTTGCCACTTTAGAAACGATGGGGACTTATTAGCACTTGATATGGTAAACAAACATATTCACTGCATCAGGTAACACAAAGCTCCAGCGAACGTTTGCTCTCCAGTAATTGTAGTAACAATTAAAAGGTGTTTATCTGCTTTACATGTGGCTTCAGTGTTGACATCGTTAAGAAACGGGTGCTGCTTTTTGTAAAAGATTTTCTGTCGTTAATTGTTTATGCACTCTGGGTGTTAAAGGACTTCGTGGGAAGAAGCAGTTGAGCTTTCCTTGTTTTCCCGAAAGTGAAAATTAAGGCCAAGTTAAGGGTCTCGCTCAGACACACGTTTTAGTGGGGTATCAGAGGAAATCGTCCCGCCACCTACCATATGGTTATTCTTCAGCCCAGTTGCAGGGTTCTGTGCACACTCCTGGAAAAGGATGAATGAGATGGAAGTATTTTCCGTTTCTGAAACCTGTATCCTCCTATTCCGCTAGCCAGCTTGTAATAAAATGTAAAGCGGTCAGCATTTTACGGTAAATGCATCATTCGTGAACAGGTGTTGGCCATATCACAGTGGTAAGGACGGAATCCTCCTCGTTGTAAAATGGCTGAATTTAGGCCGCTGTGTAGAAGTGGTGGACGTACCCACTGCTCTCCCAGAGGAAAGCAGGACAGAGCCAAGTGTAGAGCCTCACAGCTTCTTAACGGAAGCATCTGGTGGCTTGCAGAAACGGGCTTCTTTTTGTACAAGATAGCCAGAAGAGGAGTTTGGATTCGATGTTAGAAGAAGCACACCATTGAAGGTTTTGAGCCCCAGACTTGCGGTCGCAGGTGGGCGGGCGGGCTGGCCGCGGCGAGCAGGGGGGACTGGAGTGGGAAGCCAGGACAGAGCTGTCACGGTCCAGCCCAGAGTAGCGAGTGGTGCTGGGCAGGGGGCGTGTACCAAAAAGTCCCTGGAGCTGAGACGGGGCTTGGGGGTGGGAGGATCGAGCCCTCCTGGAGCGGGGACGGGGACTAGGAGGCCCGCTGTCTCCGAGCGTGTCACGGATAGTGACACGGACGGTGCTGAGAATCAGGCGGAGGAGGGGAGCCACGTCCCCGAGCCGCACCAGGATGATGAGCGGACAGGAAGGTGCGGCTGTGGGCACGGGCAGCGGCCCCGGACCCCGGCGTCCGCTTTCCTTTCTTGGGCCGTGCTGTTACGTTGCAGCCTCACCGGGTGCTTCTGCTGCTTCTCAGGCACCACGTACGTCCCTTGCTCTGGGGATGACTAATTGGGCTCTTCCCCCACGTAGGGTCATCCTCATCCTTGAACACCACGCTGCCTTCAACTAGTGCCTGGTCATCCATTCGTGCCTCCAACTACAACGTTCCCCTCAGCAGTACAGCACAAAGCACTTCAGGTGGGCTCGTCCGGGCTTGCCGAGGCCCCGTCAGAGCGGGTGGGGGGGGGGGCTCTCCTTTTTGTCTAAAGGCTTTTCGGGGAGGGAGGAGAGTATATTTCTGAGCCTGGGAAAGTACTCGTAACCCCATTGATCCCTTTTTGCAAATGGACCGTACCCAGCAGTCTTTTCCGAAAACAGCCTGCTGTCACTCCTATCTGAGAGCCAGCTTAGTTAGTGCGCGTTCTCTCAGAGCGCTTCTCCAATGAAGAAGCTTTTATTTTTGTAATTTCTAATCCTTCACAGACTGATAATTTTATGAAGTGTAGTAAACTTGAACTTGGAGTTGCTGGAAAAGTGCAAGTTGTGGCAATGTCACGTTGCTGTCGGTTTACAGACACTCACTCTGAATTTCTGTACTCGGCTGTCACACACCAGTAGGAAACTGTTGTGACCAGTCTTCTGACCACACTCGAAGTCACGCTGACTTACAGGACGTGCACGTTATGAATCAAGTAGAAAAATGGTGGACAGTGACAGAAGTTATAAAATTCTCCATCCTCTTGCACCCCCGCCCCCCCATGGTTTTTTAGCATTATTTTGAAATAGTTTACCGTGTGCCTGATCCCACACACCCCGATTGCCACGAGGCTGCATGCTTCAGGAAGTGAGCTTGCTGGCTTTTTTTTCCCCCTTTCTTTTTTAAGCCACACAGGCCTAGGTTTGAATCCTGGCTGTGTGCGGGACCCATAGGCAAGTTGCTTAACCTCTGTGCTCCTCGGTAGGATGTGTGTCGGGACTAGAGAGAGAGCACACACCAAGTGCCCAGCAGCTGGGCGCTTAGCGCACACAGGCCCCCAGTGAACGTCTGCGGTGGAGACCCCCTGAGGACACCGCCTGACTACTATTGTGGTCCTTTTTCCTGTGTGTCAACCAGAGAGTTCTAAAATCTCTGTAATGATCCATGTGGCGGTCTCGAGTGGCTCACTTATGGTCATGAAGGGAATGTGCTCCCGGTTGCTATTTTAGTGCAATCCAGAGTGTTTTTAGCTTTGTTTCAGTTTCGATTACAGTACAGTTATGTACACTGGGCTAAGAATTTCACAAGTCTTGAAATTATTAAGAATATTAGATGAATGGTCTGAGTTGTTTTGAGTCAAGGGAGCAGTTTCATTTTGGTTTTTGTGGTTTTTTGGCTGTTTAGTTTGATTTGGGGATTTTTGACAGTCTTTTGATTGGTTTGCTTTTCGTGGGAGAATGGGTGCTATCATTATTTAAATTTTCTCTTTTCTAAAAGTATTATCTCCCCCCCTCTCTGCTGTGTTTTCTCCCTGTGAGTAGCCAGAAATAGTGATTCCAAATTGACATGGTCTCCTGGTTCAGTTACAAACACCTCTCTGGCTCATGAGCTGTGGAAGGTCCCTTTACCACCTAAAAACATCACTGCTCCGTCCCGCCCACCTCCGGGACTGACTGGTCAGAAGCCACCCTTGTCTACGTGGGATAACTCTCCCCTTCGTGTAGGTGGAGGATGGGGAAATTCTGACGCCAGGTATACCCCAGGTAAGATGGGTGAGATGTGCAGGGTGGTCTCGTGTGCTTTATTTGCTGAACAGGAACCGGCACGAACAGTTGAGTTTAACAGAGACTGAAGTAGCATATGTTGCGTTACCCTCTGTGGAGCAGGGTTAGACCTTAGATAAACACACGGTTCTCCGTCATCACCATCTTCCGCAACTTCCATGTCCTTGTCACTCTTAAATTTTACTTTAAGTTGTGTCTGGTTTACTTAGGAACACTTACACCCAAACACACACAACAGTCAGTGGTCCGGTTCACGAAACGGGCATCACCTCTCTTTGAGAGGTTCCTCGGGAACGCATCTGAAACCGTACAACAGCTTCCGGGTCGCAGCAGCCCGCAGAGGATCGCCGTGTCACAAAGACACGTAGAGGCTGGGCAAGATGGAAGCAGCCCGCCTGGCTTTGCAGACTGGGCCCTGTTCAGGGAAGCCTGGCCTGTGTTCCAGATGATGCTGACCTTTGCTGTTTCAGCAGGGGCACACGAGGGTGAAAGGCGGTGCTGACTTAACCCCGTGGGGCCAGCAGGCACAGGGCAGCCTGTCCCAGGACACCGCCACACACGCCTCCCCTCCTCCCTTCCCCTAGCATGGGATTTGGACAGGCGTTGTGTCCCCGCCCTGACACACACACTCACACAGCCACAGATTTAACTCAGAGCTGTGTACCGATTCTACCAGTAAATACAGTTCCAGTCTTCATTCTCCTCCAGGCCCAGAACTGTAGCAGCCTTCCCATCTCTAGGCTGAAAAGAGTAGTAAAACCTCCCAGTGATTTCTGATCTTTACACCCGTGACTGGCTGAAAGAAAGCTTGGCAGTGTTTCACTTGGGGGGACATGGGGGGGGGGGGTGGAGTTTTAATTACATGAAAAGAACACTTGAATGTGTTCCAAGCTGCTAAATGCCAATGAATGTCATTGGTTTCGGGTGTGTGAGTGGATCTTTCAGGCCCCAGGCATGGCTGGGCGTGGCCAAGTGGCTGGTGGCAGTACCCAGGGAGGGGAGATGGTGAACGTGGCCCGGGACCCCCACCCCCACCCCCCTTATGAGGGTGGGTGCGGCTGAGGGTGAGTAAGCCACGCAGAGCAGAGGGAGTAGCGTGTTCCCCGGGGCGCAAGTGCTCCTGGGCGGAGTCACTAGAGACGTAGGGGGAGAAAGGACAGGCAGGAGCCCTGTCCCGCGGCATCTTCCCGAGCCACACTGGAGACTTTGTGAGGCACCCTGGATACGCGTAGGGATGACTTGAGCATGTCTTAGTTCTGGGAGTGGGTGCCCTGGGGCTGAGCCGGAAGGCCAGACTTGGGGCTCCTGGCCCCCCCCCCCCCCCCCCCACCCAGGCAGAAGTGGGAACGTCTGGGCCATTGCAAGCTTTCTCTTTGTAACTGAAGTGCAGCTGACACACAGCCCTGCAGTGGCTTCTGGTGCAGGACGTACGATGCAGCAAGTCTGCACGTCACTGCTCGCCACCGGTGTGGCGACCGTCTGTCCCCATGCGCTGTTCCGGTGCCGCTGACCGTGTCCCCGATGCTGTGCCTTTCCTTCCTGTGCCTTATTATTCATTGCACAGCTGGAAGCCTATGCCTACTCCCCCCCCAGCCCCCAAGTTGCCCACCTCCGCCCCTTGCCGCGGCAGCCATCGGTTTGTTCTCTGTACATATAGGTCTGGTTCTGCCTTGTGTGTTCGTTTGTTCTTTAAATTCTGCATATGGGCGAAATCATACGTGTTTGTCTTTCTCTGTCCAATGTATTTCGCTAAGCATCATACTCTCTAGCCCCATCCGTGTTGTTGCCATCCATACGCGGCAGCACCTCTTCCCTTTTTGTGGCTAAGTAATATTCCGTTGTGTGTATAACCACATCTTCCTTATCCATCATCTGTCGATGGATACCGATTGCAAGCTTTTAAGTCCCCTTCGAGCTTCACACTCTGTACGACAGGCATGCAGAGTCATGGAAGGATACCCGAGGTCGTCCCAAACTGAGGCCTTTCCCAGAGAGCACCCTTTTGAGGTCGTTTTAGCTTTACAGTTGAAAAGGTCGAAAAAGGATCTGGCCTGTTGTGCCTCACCCGCCTGCCATGTGATGAGCTGGGGGCTGTCTGAGCTTACTCTCCCCAGAGGCAGAGCCACGTGTCCCAGGAAGTCAGGCCCAGTCAGAGCTGGGGTGAGCTGGCATTCTGAGCCTGGGGGGAGAGCGCCCCGTGTACGAGTGCAGGTAAGAGGGAAGCGATGCGCGCCACGGGCCCAGGTGATGCTCCTGAATAGCTGTCGTTTGACTGGGAAGTGTGTGTCGTAAAAGACATTCAGGCCACAGCCTTGGAAAACTGACTCGCCCTTTTTTGTCCTTAGGTTCCAGCTGGGGTGAGAGCAGCTCAGGGAGAATAACAAATTGGCTTGTTCTAAAGAACCTTACACCTCAGGTAAGAGTTCCAGGCATCCTGGCTGCTGGGCACACGCCAGCCGGCACAGGAGCAAAGGGGTCCAGTCTGCTTTGAGAGGAGGTTCTGCCCAGGCCCGCTAAGTGGGACAAAGCAGATGTCAAGGCCGGGCAGAGGACACAACAGGGCACGATCTTCAGATGCCTCAGGCAGGCTATGGTCCGACCTGGGTTTTTTTTTTACCCTGTGAAATGTACCCAGGAGCCGACCGAAGTATAGGTTCCTCGGGGTCTGCATTTCCTAAGGGCATTTGAAGCAGTTTGGAGCAGGTGGTCCTGGTCCTTCCTGCACTCGAGAAACCCTGGTCCACCCTCTCAGACTAGAACATTTCCTTAGTCCCCGGACCACCCTCCTCTGGAGGCCGGATGTTAAGAGCCCACCCCCTCCTCTCCCAGGGAGCAGTGCCTTGATGAATCCTGTCCTCAGGGCAGGGAAGAGAGAAGACACGAAGCCACAGCAGGGGCATATGGCTAACTAAGGAAGTGGGGATCTGGGGAGTGTCCAGGAGTCTAGAGGCCACAGAGGTACGGCTCTGGGACCAGTGGAGGTGGGGAGGGGGGCACTGTACCCCATCACAGCAGTGAGCCCCAGTGACCAGTGGCAGCAGGAGAGAGAGCAGCGGCGTCCCAGCCGGGGACAGCCTCCCTGGATGGTCCCCGTGGCAGCTGGTCTGACGGGCGGCCCCCCACACTGTTTCCTAGATCGATGGCTCAACTCTGCGTACTCTGTGCATGCAGCACGGCCCACTGATAACATTCCACCTGAACCTCCCACATGGAAATGCCCTGGTCCGTTACAGCTCAAAAGAAGAGGTAGTGAAGGCACAGAAGTCTCTGCACATGTAAGTTCCAGCCGGTGTGGGACGCCCGCAAAGCGTCCTCACGATGCAAGAGTTTGGGGTTCCCTGTGTGCGAGGGCACAGCTGATGACACTGTGCGGCGTCTCCGGGCCCGCGTGCGGGGCCCCGTGGTGAGAGCGCCTCACAGGGCGGCAGCCTCGCCGTGTCTCAGGCTCCCCGGTCAGTACTCGGAGGCGAAGCGTCTTCCGCCACAGTGGCCCCCAGACCTCTTCAGTCGCCTGTAGGAGACCGGAGCCTTGGTCTTGGGGGCACAGCCACACTCCCCGGGGCAGCTTTCGCCCCGGGCAGCCGGCCTGTCGCCGCCTCCCCGCCTCCCCTGGCCCTTGGAGCAGAGGCTGAGTTCTCCCCCCACTTGGGGTCAGACCCCTCGACACCCTGAGTTTTCACCGCGCCCCGTGTCTCTTCCCTCCAGGTGTGTATTGGGGAACACTACTATTCTTGCTGAGTTTGCCAGTGAAGAGGAGATCAGCCGTTTCTTTGCACAAAGTCAGTCTCTGACCCCTTCTCCCGGCTGGCAGTCTCTCGGGTCCAGCCAGAGCCGGCTGGGCTCCCTCGACTGTTCGCACTCGTTCTCCAGCCGGACCGATCTCAATCACTGGAATGGTGCTGGGCTGTCGGGAACGAGCTGTGGAGACCTTCACGGCACTTCACTCTGGGGGGCCCCCCATTATTCCACAAGCCTGTGGGGGCCTCCCAGCAGCAGCGACCCCCGGGGAATGAGCAGCCCGTCCCCCATTAATGCTTTTCTTTCTGTTGACCACCTGGGTGGGGGTGGAGAGTCCATGTAGCGCGTAGACGCAGACTCACGAACTGTGACCTCAAGACGCGAAAGAAAGGAGCACTAAGTTGGGCTCGCCGCCTGCAGCCAGGGGCCACCTGTGGGAACAGCTATTCTCTGCACATTTTCCACTTTGTTTTCCCTGAAACATATCAGTTTGAATACTTGAATCATGCAGGCCAATATTATAATGTGAAAAGGTATCTATCTATTTACACTCCCAAATAGCGCCATACATGCTAAACCGTATAGAATGAGCTCACGTGTATAGTCATCATGTTTAGCCTTTGGGTTTGGTTTCTTTTTGGTTTTTTGTTTTTTGCCTTCCTTGTTTCCCTCCCCATCCCTTACCCCATTTTCGTTTTCCTCCCCCCCCTTTCTTTTTTTTCTTTTCCTTTTTTTTTTTATTTTTTTTATTTTTTTGGCAAAACCATTTTTTTGGGCTGATAATGTATGAGCTTTTAACTTTGCACTGAATGATGTTCTCTCCGTCTCATCGGCAATATGGGGGGGCAGCTGTTCCAGTGTAAATGTTTACTCAAGGATGTTCTTAAAAGGTGTGCGCTCTCTACTATGCCTTGATGTTTGCCTACCTTATTGTGGTGTTGTGGAGTTTAAAACATCGAGTTCTGATGCTGACTTAGGACTATAAATGAAAGTATTGCACCAGTGTTTTCATGTTCTAAAACTAAAGAATTTCGCTCTGCAGTTTGAAAAACTGTGGCCACAGCTGTGACTTGCAGCCCCCCCTGCCACCCAGGACGGGCCCTGCACTTTGAATAGGCTTTCCATTTTGTTTTGAAGGTTCCCACGTTGAACCTTCTTGTTTACAGATTTTTTTGTTTGTTTTTTGAGAAAAAAAAAAATGTTTACTCTTCCATCATTTAAAAAAAATGTAAAAGAAAAAAAAAAAAAAATGGAGGATGATTTACAAGATGCTTTCTATCTCTGGGAAAAAGGAGCAGCATTTGGCCATGTTCTTTTGTTTTTCTATTCCTGTCCTAAATCGAAGAGCATGGTTCTCAGGAAAACCAGTTCCCCAGTTAGGAAAAAATAAAAAAATAAAAAATTAAAAAAAAAAAAAAAAAAACCTCCTTGTAGTTTCTTATAGGAAAAAAAGAAAACCCCGACTTTTAGCACTGATACTACACATTGCTCTGTTCAAGAATTTTCTCTGCCAAAAATAAAAAAAAATAAAAAAGAAGAAAAAACAAAAAAAACGCTTGAAGCTGGAGTCGACATTCTGCTTTCAGATGCTGTCTTTTTAGTGAGTGATGATGGTTTGCTAATAATCAATAGGTGATAATAATTTTTGTAATCCCATCAAGTGGCTCTCTGTTTCTGCTCTCTTGTGACTGTGTTAATGTTGAACTGTTGTACCTTAAAGCCGAAATCAGTAACTATGCATACTGTAGCCAAGGTATTGGGCTCACAGAATTGTTCGTTGTATAAAGATTTTAAATGTTGTTGCAAACTAACGAGTTACACCGTTTTTAAACTTCCTTTCTCTCCTCGCCCCCCCCCCCCCTTTTTTTGCCCACAAATGGTATTATAATGCTTGCTTAGTCAAAGAAGACGGGCCAAACGAGGGTAAACATTTTAACAACGCAGAATTTGCCATCATTTCATTGCCTTGATGCTAACTGTTTGTGTCCTAAGATGCAAAAGAAGTCAGTGGCTTTTAACTGTTTACAAATAGAATGTGATTGTAAAATGTACAGTTTGGTTGTGTTTGAATTATGAAATCCCTCCCAATATAATAAACCATGACTTTTTGGCTGCTCAACATTAACTGTCTCTTTTTTGTGAATTTATTTGTACGCTCTTTTTTTACAATGAACGTTTCAACGTTGCTGTGTATGAGGGTCCTCATAGAGCAACCGAGTAAAAATCTAAGCAAATATTTGAACATTCTATCCGAACTTCTCCACAATTTCACCCTGAAATAATGTGAGAACAATGGGAAACTGTAGCTTGCTCCTCCCTACCCTCTTTGAGCATCTTCGGGATCCGGTTGCTCAAAGCTCTTCTGTGACTTCATCTTCCCCACCATTTGTGCCCACCTCAAGCCTCAGCAAGAGACCGTTTGGAACATGAAGCTTAATGACTTGACAGTGTTCTAGTGTCAAACTCATACCTCTGTTACAAACGAGAAATGCCACAACCTGGACTGGCCTTTTTCTCCCCCCTTCACGGCCCTCTGTCCCGGCCGCGGGAGCTCGGGGGCAAACCTGCGCGTGTATTTCCGTGGAGGACTCCAAATCGCGCTCCAGCTTGCCGGGTGTGAGCTGCCACTGGACAGCTTCCTACGAGCGAATGTTCAGTGCGTTCAATGTATATTGACTTCCACACTGGTTTTTCCAAAAACCAAAGGTAGCTTTGAAAAACCACGTTTGGAAATGTTTGGAACGTTAAGCTGATTGACCTTTTGGGGCTTTGAGTAGTATCTATAATTGAATTCATAACTGCGTTAACTGTATTGTTAAAGTGTTTGGGAGTTTTTTGCGCTTGTTATGTGGAAAATAAAGTGTTTGATTTAAAAAATGAAAAAGTGGTCTTGATTTTTGGCCCGTCCTGCCGTTATTACAACTCCCATTTCCCGAGCGACCGTGTTCCTCAGTCTTCCGTCACCCCTCGCAGGCGCTCGGGCCTCAGTCCGGGCCCGACCTCGACGTGTCCCCGGGCCCCGTGCTGGCCCCACGGCCTCGAGTCGCCGCCTGCCCGCGGGAGGCGGCCTAAACGCTTTACCGTTCCCGGTCGTGCGTTCCTAAGGACCGCTCGCCACAGTCGCGTGGCTCCCGTGCCCCTGGACGAGTGCCGGGCCCTGGATGTCCTGAGCTGCTCTGCTTTGCTGCTTTGGTGCTGCTGTCCCCAAGCGGGCCTGCCCAACGACTCCCACCCTACCTACCCTCGAGGACGGTCCTCGCTGAGCTCGCCTCACCTCCGCCCCTCCCCCTGCCATTGCCGCTTGCTACAAAATCGTCATCCCCTCCCTGGTCGTCATCCCGAGGCTCTGGGCCAGGCCACCGTGTGGGCTCCGGCTCGCCTGTGGAAGCCACGTGCTCAGTCACGTGGTCGGTGCTAAGTAAACACCGGAAGGCGTAACCGCTGTTGCCCATTGACGTTCGAGGACCAAAAATTGCAGTGGTGCCTCTCTGTTAAACTGGTTGTACCAGGGAAGGTGGGGGTGAAGTTCTTGACAAGGTGGGGTCAAATTCAGGTTAAAGGGTATGGAGGGAACAGTGTGAAGATAGGGGATTGGGGTGAAGGGGGCGGATGTTCGGATCGAGGACAAACGGAAGTCGCACCCAGCAAGCTGGCTCACTCACCACTGGGCTAAGACACCACTTCCCGAAGCACTGGCTCTGTGCCGTCCTCCCTCTTCCCCAGAGTTTCGCTCTTCTCCTGCGGAGCCCTTAAATTCAGGTGCGGGCGGCGGGGTCGCAGGACAGGAGCCGGAATCGCAACCCTAGCGAGCCTTGGGAGCCCCTTCCGGAGACCTGGCCTCTGGCCCTGGCAGGCCCTCCTCCGAGCAGACGTTTGCAAGGTCATGGGGAAGGGGGAACAAGAGTGATGGTAACTCAAGGGTCCTCCGCATGCCCAGTGCTTTGCACACGTTGTCTCGCTTGACCTTCATTCAGAGCACCCCAACGTGGACCTGGAACAGGAAACAAAGCATAGCGCAGCAACCCTCAAACCCCCCCCACCAGCACACCCCCAAAGTTAAGCAGAGGGCGGAGAAGTGCATCTCCTCGGGATTAGGGTGCACAGGTTTAAGCTCTGCATCTTCAGGTCAAAAAAACATGTGTTGCATTCTGCACTGTCACTGTTTTCATCCACAGATAGTGTTTTAAAAAGCCAGTTGCCCTGCTCTGATGCTTGCAAAAGGTAAGCCATGGTGAGGCCCCCAGGAGCCCCCACTTGGGTCGGCTTGGGTGGCAGAGACTGAACTCCAGCAAAGGGGCAAGAGAGTGATTCCCCTAGTCCAGGAGCCCGGTCCAAGCCTTGGGGATGCCCCTGTCCTGGCTGGCTGTTGACCTAGGTAGGGGAGCACCCAGACCTGCTGATAGATGAGGGCCCAGCTTCCGATAGTGAGGGAGGCTGTACCTCGGTCCAACCAACTCACAGAAAAAGAAAAAAAAAAAAAATGACAAGCTTTAAATGCCCCTGGGTCTTGAACAGTCTGTAGGCTGAATTCAACTCAGACCCCCTGTTACATTACCACATCACTGAACCACCTTGAGTCTCCACTGACTTCGTAGTTTTTAAAACCAACTTATTTTCTATTTTAATGTTTATTTACCTTTGAGAGAGACACTGTGAGCAGGGGAGGGGCAGAGAGAGAGGGAGACACAGAATTCGAAGCAGGCTCCAGGCTCAGAGGTGTCAGCACAGAGCCCGATGCGGGGCTCGAACTCACAAACCGCGAGATCATGACCTGAGCCAAAGTCGGATGCTCAACCGGCTGAGCCACTCAGGCACCCCTAAGACCAACTTTTTAAAAAAAAATTTTTTTTTATAACATTTATTTTTGAGACAGAGAGAGCACGAACGGGGGACGGTCAGAGAGAGGAAGACACAGAATCTGAAACAGGCTCCAGGCTCTGAGCTGTCAGCACAGAGCCCGACGCGGGGCTCGAACTCACGGACCGCGAGATCATGACCTGAGGTGAAGTCGGCCGCTTAACCGACTGAGCCACCCAGGCGCCCCTACGACCAACTTTTTAAAAAAAAATTTTTTTTTATAACATTTATTTTTGAGACAGAGAGAGCACGAACGGGGGACGGTCAGAGAGAGGAAGACACAGAATCTGAAACAGGCTCCAGGCTCT
>NC_064815.1:13913389-13918756 GCF_023721935.1 Panthera uncia
GAAGTCGGCCGCTTAACCGACTGAGCCACCCAGGCGCCCCTACGACCAACTTTTTAAAACAATCGCTTGGTGAAGGAAAATTGGCGATGTCCTCACTGTGTGGAAAATCAGTGCCACTTGCCGTAAAAAAGCAGGAGCTATAAAAACCTCACACACAAATCTGCTCGATTCTGGTGTGATTCGGCCCAAGTCAGGGGGGGAATTAGAGACGGCCTGCCCGACGTGGCGGGGACACACCTGCCGGGGCGAGGCTGCATTAGCCTGTGAGGGGGTGTTACTCCTTTAACTAAAAAGCTCCAGGTTTCCCTCGCCCCCGGGGGGTGGTCCCCCTGCACTGGGCACGGACCCCAAGCTGCTTCCGTGGTCCACGAGGCCCTGCCCTCCTCCTGCCTGGCCCCTCACACTCCCCACAAGGGGGCTGGGGACATCCTGCTACTCTGGTCACAGCCCTGGGGAGCAGACACCCCCCACACACACACAAGGCTCGGCTGAGAAAAGTAGATTCGGTCCATATTCAGGGATGGGAAGATGCAGTCCCTGGAGCTTCAGGGGGGTTATGGGAACCCGGGAAAGGGAGCCGCTTCTGAGCCATCCTGCTCTTCTAGAAGGACAGCCAGCTGGGCGGTGGGCACGAATGGCAGTGGGAGAAAGAGCTTGAGCCGGAGAGGGGCTTGCAGTGGGCGCCCTGGCCAGGCCAGGGAGCGTGCGCGGATAAGAGTGCAACCCACCCAGAGGAGCCCCGCTTGGAAGAGGCAGGGTTCTGGAAACCAGAAGGGGAAGTTCCAGATCCATATTGAGAGTGGAGTTTCAGAATAAACAGGATGGAATCCGGGATGGTTAATTTTATGTGTCAGCTTGGTATGTTTCTGTGGGGGTGTTTTTGGATGAGATTTAAATCGGTAGCCTTTGAGTACAGAGATGGTCCTCCATGTGGGTGGGCCTCATCCAATCAGTTGAAGGCTTGACTAGAACAAAAAGGCTGACCTCCCCTGAGCAACAGGAGCAAACAGTCTTTGAACTTGAAATGCACCCCCTTCCTGGGTGTCCAGCCTGCTGGGCTGCCCTGCAGGTTTTGGACTTGCTAGCCTTTACAATCATGTGAGCCAGTACCTTAAAACAGATCCCTTTTGGAGGCACCTGGTTGTCTCAGTCGGTGGAGCGAGTGACTCTTGACCTCAGGGTTGTGAGTTTGGGCCCCATGTTAGGTGTAGAGATTACTTAAAGTCTTAGGGATGCCTGGGTGACTCAGTTAAGCATCCAATTCTTTTTTTTTGTTTTGTTTTGTTTTTCCTTTTCAATGTTTATTCGTTTTTGAGAGATGGAGACAGAGCACGAGTGGGGGGGAGGGGCCGACAGAGGGAGACACAGAATCTGAAGCGGGCTCCAGGCTCTGATGGTGGCAGCACAGAGCCTGATGCGGGGCTTGAACTCACGGACCATGAGATCACCACCTGAGCAGAGGTGGGACGCTTAACGGACTCAGCCACCCAGGCGCCCCAAGCGTCCAACTCTTGATTTGGGCTCAGGTCATGATCTCATGGTTTGTGAGTTCGAGCCCTGCATCAGGCTCTGTGGTATCAGCACAGAGCCTGCTAGGGATTCTCTCTCTCTCTGCACCTCTCCCACTCATGCTCCCTCTCTCCCTCTCTCTCAACATAAATAGATAAATATTTTTAAAAAGTTAAAAACTCTTAAAAAAAAAAAAAGATCTCTTTCTCTCGATATATACACAATTCTATTGTTTTCATTCTCTTTCTGTAATACCCTGACTAATGCATCCCAGAGTGAGATGCTTTCTATTCTCCTAATAGAAAGCATGTGGACGCTGGGCCGGAACGATTGGTGAGTATCTGGACGCAGGGTAGGTAGGAAACCAGTGCTCAGCAAAACTAGAACTGTTTCAACTGTATGTGTCCAGAGGGTGGTGGCTTCTGGGAAGGATTGACCGCATTTTTGTCTGTGCTAATCTGTCCCCACCTCCAAGAGCATCCACTCCTTACAACAGCTTTATCGAGAGCTTGTTAATGGGCTGTGGTGCCCTCGTGGCTGTAGTCGAGTTTAGGACATTTCCGTCGTTCTGTCCTCCTTATGGCAATCATCGTCCATTTCCCCTCCAATCGCCCCGCCCCAGGCGACTTACTAATCCACTTTGTATAAATCTGCCTGTTCTGGACACTTCTTATAAAACCCTCTACGTCTCACAGTACGTATGGTGACACCTTCTGTGTCTGGCTCAGCAGAAATTTCCGTGAGCGTGATGTTTTCAAGTTTCATCCACGTATCAGTACTTCATACCCTTTATGGCTGAACAATACGCCATTGTATGGATGGACCACATTTTGTTTCTCCTTCGTCAGTTGGACAGTTGGGTCATTTCCGTTTTTTGGCTGTTGTGAATAAGGCTGCTGTGAACACTCACATACAGTGTTTGTGTGAGAACACCAGCTTCCTAAGAGAAAGCGGTTGTCTGTTTTGCTTACTTCCAGCTCCCCGGTCCCTGGGAGACTACGTGGTTCATGGCCGGCAGACAGGGACGACGCAGGGCGTGAATGCTTTCTTGGGTGGCCTTGTACACGATACTTAATATTTCTGCCTCTTCGGCTGTAAAACAGAAATACAGTCTGAGTCTATCATTCCGAAATCCAGGAGGCTCTGAAAGACCAAATTCTTTTTGGTGAGTTTGTAAGCAAACTCGCTTGGTGCGAAATTGATTTGAGGCTATTCACGGGTCTTATTTATACCGTGCAAAGTTCTGCAGTCTCACTGCAGAAACAGTGATGTGCTCGATGACGGAGAATGGCCCCAGTCCCCACTGAGGTGTCGGTAAAATACAGGAACGATACTGAGCCACACGGGGGCGCCCACTGGGCACTTAATGCATGGTTTGCTATGCATCAATTATGCCTCCATATGGCCTTTTTTTTTTAAGACCAAGAAAAAGAAAAGGAAAGAAAAGGAGAAAAGAAAAGAAGAAAAGAAAAGAAAGAAAAGAAAAGAAAAAATAAAGAAAAGAAAAGAAAAGAAAAGAAAAGAAAAGAAAAGAAAAGGAAAGAAAAGAAAAGGAAAAGGAAAGAAAAGAGGCTCCCTTTGGTCACTCTTGCATTACAGTGTTAAAAGTACTCTTGCAAGCTGGTGGGGAGTGGCCTTGAAACTGCCCAGCCAGCGGCGGCGAGAGCGGAACCCTCCTTTGCTGTGGCTTTTCTAGCCCTTGATGGGTTTGGGGTCTTTTAGGCCTGGACCTATTTGCCTGTAAGTGGAGAAAGCAGCCACCAGAGGGCGCACCGTGACTCCCTTTTTCTGGAAGAAGCCTTGACAAATTTTCACTAGGAGAGATTCGCAGGCTTTCCCACACAATCCTACCTAAATCCTTGAAAAAACAAAATCGAGAACAGCCAAACAAACCACTGTCAAAAACGTTTGCAAAGATCCGTCTTCCATGGACCAGCCATCCCACGTCGAGGATCTGACCTAGAGAGATTCTATCTAGGAGGCAACATTGACCCCAGTATTCACACTCTGTGTGTTAAAAATAAACATTACAGAAAAAAAATTTTGTTTTAAAGACAAACTCTACGCCCCACATGGGGCTAGAACTCACAGACCCCAAGATCAAGAGTCTCATGTTCTACTGACTGAGCCAGCCAGGCGTCCCAGAGGAAAAAAGAATTTTTTCAATTACTGTTTGAGGGGTGCTTGGGTGGCTCATTAGGTTAAGCATCTCACTCTTGATTCCGGGTCATGATCTCACAGTTTGTGAGTTTGAGCCCTGCATTGGTCTCTGTGCTGACAGCATGGAGCCTAATTGGGATTCTCTCTCTCTCCCTGTCTTTCTGCCTCTCTCTCTCTCTCTCTCTCTCTCTCTCTCTCTCTCTCTCAGAAATATATGAATAAATATTTTAAAAAATAAAAATAAATAAATTGTTGTTTGAAAGAGCAGAAAGCTAGACCCAGGGAAACCTCTCTCCTGGGAAAGCTGCTTAAACTTAGGCAAAAAAAAATCAAAGTACTTGCACATCTAGGGTTCCAGTAACAGAGGAGGGAAGCTAAACAACTGGGAGAATAATCCCAATAGTGTGTCACGTGGAATTTATCCTACTGACTGTGGGATGCCTTGTGAGTCAAGATTCTGGCATGAAAGGGAGAATTTAAGAATTTAAGCTAATTTTGGGGCACCTGGGTGGTTCAGTCGGTTGAGCGCCCGACTTCGGCTCAGGTCATGATCTCGCGGTCTGTGAGTTCGAGCCCCGCGTCGGGCCCTGTGCTGACAGCTCAGAGCCTGGAGCCTGCTTCCGATTCTGTGTCTCCCTCTCTCGCTCTCTCTGCCCCTCCCCTGCTCATGTTCTGTCTCTGTCTCAGAAATAAACATTAAAAAAATTCTAAAAAAAAAAAGAATTTAAGGTAATTTCATAAAGAGACTGTTTCCTGAGATTTCTGCCGCGTTCAGTGCACCAAGGGCTGATGGAGCCCCTGGAGTCTAGCTATCGTGGGCGCAGTCACTCCGAGGCTGAAGAGGTTAGGGAGCAGTGTTACCGAACTCTGCAGAGACATGGCCCAGAAGAGTGCAGCCACTTCCAGAACCCCAGGGATGCAGCGAAAGAGCAGGGCTGGTGAGGGGCAAGGGAAAATAGGAACACCTCCAATACCTCGGCTACCCTTCCGCACCCTCTGATCTCCTGCGAGCTCCCCCGTTGGCCAAATGTGACTGGATGCCAGACAGCAAAGGAGGCCAGGTGATAGAGCCCACGGAAATCAGCCTCCTGGGGCACAGAGCCCGGCAGGAAGAGTGGAAAAAAGATCCAGGGCGTACAATGTGGCTGAACTGCGGAGATTGACCATCTCCTCGCTGGGAAACTGGAATGGAATTAAGGCAAGAAATTATAACGGCCTGAACCAGGACGGTGGTGCAGAGGGGAGGGTATAGATGAATGCAAGAGGGAGAACCGGTGGGATGGACTTGCCTCTGTGAAGAGTGAAGGAGAGGAGTCTAGGATGTCCCTGAATTTCTGATTTTGCTAATGGCTACTATCTTGGCGGGGGTCCTAGAGGAAAAGAGTGGGTTTCATGGTGCAGGGGGTAGCAGAGTTTGATTTGGGTCTTGGTGAATCAAGGAGCCTGGGAACAGCCCAGTAGAGCTGTCTAGTTGGCAGCTGGGTATTAGTAATGTGGGCATGATACTTCTTCATTGCTGTGTCCTTAGCTCCTAGCCCAGAGCCTGGCACATAGTAGGTACTCAGAAAATATTTGCTGGAAGGAAGGAAGGGAGGAAGGAAGGAAAGGAAGGAAAGAAAGGAGGGAGGGAGAAGGGAGGGAGGGAGGAGAGGGGGAGGGAGGGGAAAAGAAGGCAGGAGGGAAGGAGGGAAGGAGGGA
>NC_064815.1:13918856-13944122 GCF_023721935.1 Panthera uncia
TGGAAGGATGGATGGAAGGATGGATGCGTGGATGGAAGGATGGATGGGTGGATGGAAGGATGGATGAATGGATGGATGGGTGGATGATGGGTGGATGGAAAGATGGATGAATGGATGGATGGGTGGATGGAAGGATGGATGAATGGATGGATGGAAGGATGGATGGATGGATAGAAGGATGGATGGAAGGATGGATGGATGGATGGATGGATGGAAGGAATGATGGGTGGATGGATGGATGGACAGATGGATGGGTGGCAGGGTGGGTAGAGGGATGGATAGAGAGCTGTATGTATGTATAAGAAAGAAGTTACAAGCAGAGAGATCAGTTTGGGGGTTATCAATCAGAGATGAAGGCTGATGCTGTGGAAATGGAAATGCATGTAGAGTGAAGGTTCGGGTAACACCATCATCGGAGAAGCAGAAAGGAGCCTGGGTGCCTGAGTAGGAAGAATCAAAAATTCAAAGAGGCACGGGATGGAGGGGTGGCAGGAGAGAATGGGATCTCCGAATCTGGGGAGGGAAATCTCAGGGAAGGAGAAAGCCACGTTCTCAAATGCTGCCTGTGAAGAGAGAAAGTCTAGGGGGAGGGGTACAGCCATGACTGGACTCGTGACAGAGTCCTTCAGTGGGGTAGTTGCAAAAGCCGCATCCCAGTGGGGGAAGGGGCTAATGGACAATGGAAGCGGGGGCTGGTATTGTGGGCTGTGTCCCCTGAGAGTCACAGTCCGAGACCAGGGAGCTCAGAGTGGAGGTGGTTTGTTGGAAAGTGCCCTGGGAACACGAATGAGAGAGGGAGGAAGGCAGGATTGGGCAGCAGGAGGATCTGAACTGTGATGAGGTCACAACAGAGACTTAGCTCACCTCTAGGGACTGTGCAGCTGGGGTGACCCTCACTGGATGCAGGGGTAGGGTGGCTGCTCCTTTTGGTCCAAGATGATTCCTAGTGAGGGACTCGGCAGGGAGCCATCGGCAACAGTCTCCCGGCAGCTGGGGGCATAGGTGCCTTGGCCCTGAAGGGGAACATACAAGTGGTTGGCGTAGACGAGTCTCCCAGGGAATTGGTCTATGGAGGGAGAGACTGAGAGACAGCTAGAGGGAGACAAAGGGCCAGAAAAGCTTTTGTGTGCTTCCGCATTTGATAATTTGGGACACACTGGAGTGTGGTTTTCAGGGGAAGGAGGGGGAACCCCTGGAGGAGAGACTGCAGAACCCAGAGAGAATAACGTCGCAAAGGGGCCCCGTGAGAACAGGTCTGCCCTGCTTTCTGCTTAATCCCCAGAGCTCGGAATGTGGCCCGGCACAGAACGGCACTGAATAAATGGCTGGATCCGTGAATGAATAAATTTTAACACTGAATCGAAGAAACAGATGCCGTTCAAATGTAGAAATGCAGGGGTGCCTGGGTGGCTCGGTCAATTCAGCAGCTGACTCTTGATTTTGGCTCAGGTCATGATAGCAGGGTTGTGGGATCGAGCCCCACATCGGGCTCCATGCTGAGCATGGAACCTGCTTGAGATTCTCTCTCTCTCTCTCTCTCTCTCTCTCTCTCTCTCTCTCTCTCTCCCCCCTCTGCCCCTCCCCCTGCTCACTTGTGTGTGCTCTCTCTCAAATAAAATAATAATAATTAATAAATAAATAAAATGCAGAAATGCTCTGAAAAGAGGAACCAGGACATCCAAGTACTCTCTCCACCTTCCTAGCACACCTGTAGCACGTGTTTGACTCCATGGAAACCCCTAGAAGCCGGGCAGGTACCCCAGGCCTGATTCTCCTTATCCAGGCTTTAATCCTGGACACTTGTCTTTCACGCTGCGGTGCTTTATGTTTCTCTGTAAGAATAATCTATAGAAAGACATTAATGCTTTTTAAAACAAATTTGTGAAAGAATAAATGGCATATGATGAACTGTGTGTATTTAGATGCCCAACTGAAAGAGTTTCAACATCTGTGTAAGTGACAGAAACCGTTAAGACAATCAAGCTGGTAAACATATCCATCACCCCCAAAAGTGTCCTTGTTCCCCTTTGTCACATCCCTCTGTGACATCCTGCCACCGCCATCTCCAGACGAACATCAATCTGCTGTTGTAACAGATTCGGCCACATTTCCTAGGATTTTACACAAACAGAATCATTTGGTATATCCTCTTTTTTTTAGATCTGGTTTCTTCCCCTCGATATAATTATTTTTGGGATTTTCGAGCAGAGAGAGAAGTCTCTACAGAATGTTCACAATCTTGTCCTGTTTGGTGCTTTTCTCAATGGCTTAGACAAAGATGTAGAAGAATTATGTTTACATTAAAATCCTCAAGGGGTGCCTGGGTGGCTCAGTCAGTTGAGCGTCCGACTTAGGCTCAGGTCATGATCTCGTGGTTTGTGGGTTCTAGTCCCACGTCAGGCTCTGTGCTGACAGCTCGGAGCCTGCTTTGTCTTCTCTGTCTTCCTTTCTCTCTGCTCCTCCCCTGTTCACGCTTGCTCTCTCACTCTCTCTCTCAAAAGTAAATAAACATTAAAAAAAAATAAAGATTTGGGGGTGCCTGAGTGGCTCAGGTCATGATCTCACAGTTCATGGGTTTGAGCCCCGCATCAGGCTCTGTGCTGGCAGCTCGGAGCCTGGAGTCCGCTTGGATTTTGTGTTTCCCTCTCTCCCTGCCCCTCCCCTGCTCGCACTCTGTTTCTCTCTCTCTCAAAAATAAACATTAAAAAAAAGTTTTTTAATAAAGATTTTTTTTTTAATACTTAAGTAATCTCTGCACCCAACATGAGGCTCGAACTCACAACCCCAAGATCACATGCTCCTCCACCTGAGCCAGCCAGGAGCCTGCCCTGGAGCTCCCTCTTTTTTTTTTTAATTTTTTTTTAACGTTTATTTTTGAGACAGAGAGAGACAGAGCATAAACGGGGGAGGGTCAGAGAGAGGGAGACACAGAATCTGAAACGGGCTCCAGGCTCTGAGCTGTCAGCACAGAGCCCGACGCAGGGCTCAAACCCACGGACCACGAAATCATGACCTGAACCGAAGACGGACGCTTAACCGACTGGGCCACCCAGGCGCCCCTGGAGCTCCCTCTTAAGCAAGGGAGGCAGAAACCACATAGATCACATCCCCCTCAATCCACTGGCCGCACCACCGCCTGTGGGGCTGGCCAGTGGCGTCTGGGAAGGAAGAAGGACAGATTTTGCTGGCCAGTTCCCCACCTCAGATAATCCTTTTTTTTTTTTTTTTAAAGTTTATTTATTGTGTGTGAGAAAGAGCAAGCAGGGTAGAGGCAGAGAGAGGCAGGGAGAGAGAATCCCAAGCAGGCTCCGTGCTGTCAGCACAGAGCCTGACGCGGGGCTCGAACCCACGGACCGTGAGATCGTGACCTGAACCGAAGTCAGCCGCTTAACCGACCGAGCCACCCTCAGGCGCCCACCAGGCGCCCCTCAGATCATTCTGTTGACAAAGAGGAGACTGAGGCACAGACAGGTGAGGCAACTTGCTGTAACAGCCAGGACTTAACCAAAGCGGGCAGGCAGAGCCCTGGCATCGGGTCCAGGCCCTACAGCTGGCCCCACACCTGGACTCTCCGGCTCTCCCATGTAGCCCAGGCCCAACAGGTGGCAGTTTTGGCAAAGCTGGCTTCCACGGGGCCCTGTTCCACTCTGATAATCTCCAAGTGTGTAGAAGTGACACTCCAACCTTCAACCTCTCTGTCATGAATGCCACCCTTCTCACCAGATCTTTCAGGATCTGTTAAAGCGTTTAGTGATTAAGCAGCGGCCTCGTTGATTCATTAACAACCCACTCCACGCTGACCCGCAAGGTCTACGGAGGTACAAACAACTTTGCCGCGCGGCCCCTCGTGCACAAATGTGCTTTCCAAGGAGGGAACGCGCTTTTCCACACCTTGTTTGGCTTTGGGTTTAAATAGAATATCCACGAGACTTTCCCTAAATGCAGACTCCTGTCAACAATTCTCAAGGACTTTCGGATCTAGGACTTTTTAGAAGAACCCCGAAGAGCTCTCATTTATGTGGGTTCTATCGACAGCAATTTATAGAACTAAACATTTAAATGAGGAAGCAACTTAGGGGCGCCTGGGTGGCTCAGTCGGTTAAGCGTCCGACTTCGGCTCAGGTCATTATCTCACGGTCCATGAGTTCGAGCCCCGCGTCGGGC
This sequence comes from Panthera uncia, assembly GCF_023721935.1. NCBI lineage: Eukaryota > Metazoa > Chordata > Mammalia > Carnivora > Felidae > Panthera > Panthera uncia. Next base: position 13,923,021 of record NC_064815.1, read on the forward strand.
TCTGTGCCGATGGCTCGGAGCCTGGAGCCTGTTTCGGATTCTGTGTCTCCCTCTTTCTCTGACCCTCCCCCGTTCATGCTCTGTCTCTCTCTGTCTCAAAAATGAATAAACGTTAAAAAAAAATTAAAAAAAAAAGTAACAATAGCAAACCCACTGCATGTTAAATAAATTACACTCTTATGAAAGATTCGGTGAGAAGGGTGGCATTACTCCGCATACTGGCCCAGCTCTTGAATGTCTGGGTTAATGGAAGACGGCTGGATTCTCACACCTGCTCCTGTGTTCAGTCTGTTGTGACAGCTCATGTCACGTGGCCTCTGGAAAACTCCACTGGACATGCGCGAAATGATGAGAGAAAAAAAGAAACGTGGCATCTTAGTATTATAAAGACCATTGTAGGCATCGCCTCATTGAGTCTTCCTGACAAAACACCTCGGTACGATTATGACATCCCGTTTTTGCAGAGGAGGGAATATGGACTCAGAGCACTTGAGTCCTGTCTATCAGAACACACAGCGAGGAGCAGAGAAGACAGAATGAGGACAGGGGTCGGCCTGCCCCCTCATCTCTGGCATCTTAACCCCCCCCCCCCCCCGCCCCCACCTGCCCCGCTGCCCTCCACCACTGTCCTGCAGCCAAGGCAGACCCTCCACGTTTGTGAGAACCGGGACCTGGGCAACAAACAAAACTGCAAAAGAGCGAGAGAGGCGGAGAGAGAAGAAAAAAAGTGCACCTTTTCCTCACTGGATCCAACATGGAGAGAAAGAAGGCCTGAGATTCTCAGTGACAACCAGGCAGCTCATGGTTAACTACGGGGTTAAGTGTGGGGAGAAGGAAGGAGCCGATGTGCCAGGTCAGGTCGGGGGCTTCTCTCCAGATGTTGTTTATTCTTCATTTATCCTGCTGCAAAGTGAGCAGTAAAAACATCCCTTTGGAAGAAGAAATATTGTTGACATGTCGATACCACCCAAAGCAATCTACAGATTCAATGCAACCCTTATCAAAATAGCACCAGCATTCTTCACAGAGCTAGAACAAACAATCCTACAATTTGTATGGAACCAGAAAAGACCCCGCATAGCCAAAACGATCTTGAAAAAGAAAACCAGGGGCGCCTGGGTGGCTCAGTCGGTTAAGCGGCTGACTTTGGCTCAGGTCATGATCTCACAGTCCGTGAGTTCGAGCCCCGCGTCGGGCTCTGTGCTGACAGCTCAGAGCCTGGAGCCTGTTTCAGATTCTGTGTCTCCCTCTCTCTGACCCTCCCCCATTCATGCTCTGTCTCTCTCTGTCTCAAAAATAAATAAACGTTAAAAAAAAATTTTTTTTTTAAATAAAAAATTAAAAAATTAAAAAAAAAAGAAAAAGAAAACCAAAGCAGGAGGCATCACAATCCCAGACTTCAAGCTATATTACAAAGCTGTAATCATCAAGACAGTATGCTACTGGCACAAGAACAGACACTCAGATCAATGGAACAGAATAGAGAACCCAGAAATGGACCCACAAACAGATGGCCAACTAATCTTTGACAAAGCAGGAAAGAATATCCAATGGAATAAAGACAGTGTCTTCAGTAAGTGGTGCTGGGAAAACTGGACAGCGACACGCAGAAGAATGAACCTGGACCACTTTCTTACACCAGACACAAAAATAAACTCAAAATGGATGAAAGACTTCAATGTAAGACAGGAAGCCATCAAAATCCTTGAGGAGAAAGCAGGCAAAAACCTCTTTGATCTTGGCCACAGCAACTTCTTACTCAACACGTGTCCGGAGGCAAGGGAAACAAAAGCAAAAATGAACTACTGGGGCCTCATCAAAATAAAAAGCTTCTGCACAGTGAAGGAAACCATCAGCAAAATTAAAAGGGAACCGACAGAATGGGAGAAGATATTTGCAAACGACATATCAGATAAAGGGTTAGTATCCAAAATCTGTAAAGAACTTATCAAACTCAACACCCACAAAACAAATAATCCAGCGAAGAAATGGGCAAAAGACATGAATAGACACTTCTCCAAAGAAGACATCCAGATGGCCAACCGACACATGAAAAGATGCTCAACATCACTCATCATCAGGGAAATTACAAATCAAAACCACAATGAGATACCACCTTACACCTGGCAGAATGGCTAACGTTAACATCTCAGGCAACAACAGATGTTGGCGAGGATGCGGAGAAAGAGGGTCTCTTTTGCAGTGTTGGTGGCAATGCAAGGTGGTGTAGCCACTCTGGAAAACAGTATGGAGATTCCTCAAAAAACTAAACATAGAACTACCCTATGACCCAGCGATTGCACTCCTAGGCATTTATCCACGGGATACAGGTGTGCTGTTTCCAAGGGACACATGCACCCCCATGTTTATAGCAGCACTATCAACAATCGCCAAAGTATGGAAAGAGGCCAAATGTCCACCAATGGATGAATGGATAAAGAAGATGTGGTATATATATACAACGGAGTATTACTCGGCAATCAAAAAGAATGAAATCTTGCCATTTGCAACTACGTGGATGGAACTGGAGGGTATTATGCTAAGTGAAATTAGTCAGTCAGAGAAAGACAATTATACTATGACTTCACTCATAGGAGGACTTTAAGACACAAAACAGATGAACACAAGTGAATGGAAGCAAAAATAATATAAAAACAGGGAGGGGGACAAAACAGAAGAGACTCATAAATATGGAGAACAAACAGTGTTGCTGGAGGGGTTGTGGGAGGGGGGATGGGCTAAATGGGGAAGGGGCACCAAGGAATCTACTCCTGAAATCATTGTTGCACTATATGCTAACTAACTTGGATGTAAATTAAAAAATAAACAAACACTTTTTTAAAAAAAACATCCTTTTGGACAGGGAGGAAAGTGACTTGCCCCAGGTCTCACAGTTACTAAGTAAAAAAAAAAAAAAAAAAAAAAAAAAAGTGTCTTGTTTTCCTCTTGCTTTTATTTACTTGGTTTTACTTGACGTACCTGGCTTCCTCTGAACCACCCAGGAAAGCTCGCCTACGGCAGCAGGGTTTAGGGTTTGCCTTCTTTCAGTTGTTAGAACAAATAGCAGCATTGACAGGTAAGTGTGCGGTGGGTGAAGGTGGGTTTCTAAAAGGCTGTAGAAAACTTGGGAAGGAATTCCAACCTGGAGGAGCTCAGCCTGGATTCCAGAGTAGGAGGGGGTGTGACATGGGGACACCGAGGGACGCTCTGACCTCGAGTCCGATGTGTGGGTTTTTCCCCACACCACCACGCGGTTCTGCGACACCAGCGGGTGTCCCACACCTCGACACAATTTGGACACGGAGACAGTGTCCGAACTCACAGGTTAAGGGCTCAGTCCCATGAGACCGCCCCCTCCCCCACTTCACCTGTGCTTCTGACCCACCCGGTATAGATGGGATAGGAAGACACCCTCCTCACGTGGGATTAATTTGCTAGAGTGGCTCGAAGAGCTCAGAAACGTTTTACTTGCTAGATCACCTGTATATTATGAAGGGCTCGTAGAGCAAGGCAGTGGGGGAAAGGGTGCAAGCTCCATGCCCTCTCTCTCTTTCTCTCTCTTCCACAACCCCCACGTGTTCATCAACCCAAAAGCTTTCCAAACCCTGTCCTTTTTGGGTTTTTATAGAGGCTTCATTACACAGGTATGACTGATTAATTCATTGCCATTGGCGATTTATTCAACTTCCGATCCCCCAGAGGTCAGCGGGTGGGACCGAAGGCTCCAAACCCTAATCACACCCAGCCCCTACCCTGCTGGGTGGGTCCCAAAGTCACCTCATTAACATGACAAAAGTCTCCTTGATCTCTCTCATCAGCTCAAAAAGTTCCAAGGGATTTGGGAGCTTGGTGCCAGAAACAGGCACAGAGACCAAATATAGGTTCTTATAAATCGCTACATCAGCGATTACAAACTACGATTTTTTTAAATGTTTTTATTTTTGAGAGACAGAGAGCCAGCAGGGGAGGGGCAGAGAGAATCGGAAGCAGGCTCCAGGATCTGAGCTGTCAGCACAAAGCCTGATGTGGGGCTTGAACTCATGAACCGCGGGATCATGACCTGAGCCCAAGTCGGATGCTTAACCGACTGAGCCACCCAGTCGTCTCACAAACTACAATGTTTTAACTTTTTTGTTAATATCGAGTTACTTGCCGAACCTTATACATAAAAACCAGGCTTTGGGATTTCTCTTAAAAATCAGGCACTTTGGAAACATTGGGACTGCGTTCTCCAATGGAAACAGTAGAATGGGACCAGCTGCTGGGAGGTGGTATTTGGGGGGGGGGGGGCGGGGACAACAGCCTCTGCCATCAGAGAAGCACGGGCTGTATTTGCATACTCCTTGTTGGTACATTCTGTCCTATTTTATTAAGGAATTGTTGCAGGATTTTTTACCCCGATACCTGGGATTTGTTGTCTCACTGCTTGGAGGAATGAAGAGGTGGACACAAAATAAAATGAGCAGCAGGAAAAAGTTAATTTGAGTATAAGATCAGAAAGCAAGAGGGGTGCCTGTGTGGCTCCGTCAGTTAAGCGTCCGACTTCGGCTCAGGTCATGATCTCTCAGTTCATGAGTTCAATCCCCACGTCAGGCCCTGTGCTGACAGCTCAGAGTCCGGAGCCTGCTTCAGATTCTGTGTCTCCCTCTCTCTCTGCCCCTTCCCTGCTGGAACTCTGTCTCTCTCCCTCTCGAGAATAAACATTAAAAAAGAAAAGAAAAGACCAGAAAGTAAGAGTAGTATGAAAGCTCTCTTTCCAGAGAGGGGGCATTGGGAAGTGAATGCCCTTGACCATTTCGGTGGTATGAGGGGCAGTCTATGGCCCCAGGGTTCCTTGGGTTCTACATTTTATGGTCTACTTATTTTTAGTCAGGTCTTTTGTCAATTTCCTAAGGGGCACCTGAGGGGGAGTAGGCGGTGTCTGTTACATTTTTAAAGAGAAACTTAATGCCAGAGGGAGTTTGCACAGAGGTGAGACCTTCCCAGAAGACCTGTTTTAAAACTTGTGTTTTTCCCCACCCAGAGACCTTCTAGCCCTTAGCCTCTCCCTTTCTGCCTCCTGCATCCAATCAAATGTACAGATTCCCGCCCCCCCCAACGTAAATGTCATATTTATTACAATATTTATATATATCTTTATTATTTATAAACTGTATAAAACTGTACTATTTCTTTTTTATTTAAAAAAATTTTTTTAAGTTTATTTGAGAGAGGCAGAGACAGCACAAATGGGGGAGGGACAGAGAAAGAGGGAGACAGAATCCCAAGCAGGCTCCACAGTCAGCACAGAGCCCGATGGGGGGCTCGAACTCATGAAACCGGGAGATCATGACCAGAGCCGAAACCAAGAGTCAGACACTTAACCGACTGAGCCACCCAGGCGCCCCATCTTTTTTTATTTTTATTTTTAATTTATTTATTTTTGACCTTATTTAAGTTTGACCTCAAACATTCTCATTGATTAAGTTACCTCCAGCTGATCTCTTAACTCAGGCAAAAGGCCGGAGGGCAAAGCATCCCCTAATGGGAACCAAAACTACCCCCTCAGGCAAGAAGGACCGCCCGGAGCCAGCAAGACCCCACCCGCGATCTACCCCAGGACGAGGACGCCCTGACCTTTACAGCCCACCTGCCTGGGTCCACTGACCTTTGTCCCACATTTCCTTACACACACCTGCAGGTATTTTCAGCACTTTGGAGAAAGTTTCTCTGCCTTTGGATTTTGTCAGAGGCCTGCGGCCGTCCCTGCTCTGCTCGGAGCCCCCCGCCCCCGGCTCCCCCACCCCCTGCACCGAGCCAGGCTGTCGCACCCCTGCGCCCCGGCCCCGGGTTCAGAAGGTACGTACCTATTCCTTCGCGTCTGGCTCGGCCTCCGAGGTTCAGCCACAGCGGCGCCTGTCGGCAGCTTGTTGCTACGGAAAAGTAGCGTGGTTTTCCACGGAGCGTGACGGCACCTGCTTGTCCCCGTCCCCGCGGTGCGACCTGGGGCAGCGGTGAGCCAGACCTCGGTGTACAAGTCTTCGTGGCGACGTCTGTTTTCATCCCTAGAGAAATACCCCGAGCGTGCAATTGCTGGGCCGCGGAGCTGGGAGGGGTATGTTCACTTTAGAAGAAACTTCTGAAAAGCGCTTGCACGTGGTCGTGCTGTTCTCAGGGGGTAGCCAGCGGGCCACGCCCGGCTTTTACAGATTAACAGCCCTGAGACTTACTTCTCACTTATTTTCTGAGACTTTATTTAAAAAAAATTTTTTTTTGAGAGAGAGAGCTCCAGTTCCAGCTGGGGGGGGGGGGGGGGCAAGGGGCTAGAGAATCTCAAGCAGCGTGGAGCCTGCCTTGGGGGGCCACCCCACCACTCTGGGAGCATCAGTGGCTCAGTCGGTCCACCGTCCCACTCTTGATTTCGGCTCAGGCTATGATCCCGGACAGTCATGAGACTTTACACAAAATTCTGGACTTTTCAGTTTTCTAGAACAATTGGAAGGTCTGGCACCATTGGGCCTGTGTTCCTCCTCACATGACAGCTGAGCCATGACTGCCCCCTTTAGCAGGGACACATGCTCTCCAGTGGGCCGCAGCCCCACCTGGCCAGCCTCCTCGCTCTGACCCCGGAACCTGCCTGCTGTCCCCCTACCCAGCCCCCCGCTCTTGTAGGGCTCTGGGTTCCCATCCTAAGTCTGCCGCTCACCTCTCGGTGACCTTGGGCAAGTTACTGGCCCTCTCTCTTTCCTCATCAGTAAAAGGGAGATAATCAGGCTCCGTCTCAGGGTCGTTGGAAAGACCAAGTGAGCGAAGACGTGAAGAGAGAGCACTTAGAACGAACATGACGCACCTTCATTATCACTGTGCTGCACACCCAGGGCCCAGCAGGGTCTGGTGAAGGAAGAAGGTGGGTTGGAGGTAGGGGTCTGTGGTGAAACAAGTTGGCCACGACGCTACTCCAGCCAGTGGCTGTCATGTGGCACTGTGGGCCTGGTGTGGCCACATCTTCATAATGGATTTGTTTCTTTTTTTTAATGTTTATTTTTGAGAGAGACAGAGTGCGAGCAGGGCAGGGGCAGAGAGGGGGGGAGACAGAACCCGAAGCAGGCTCCAAGTCAGCCACTTAACCCACTGAGCCCCCCAGGCGCCCCCCAGATCTTCAGAATGTTCTACGAAAGTGGGAGATCAGTCTTGTTTAAAGTCTCATGCTTTGTAAATGCTAGTGTCTATTTCAAAACTTTTTTGAATGCTCTGAACATCCAGTGGAAGTGTTGCGCTGTCCTCCATTGCCTGTCCCGGTGCCGCGGGCCCCTCGGGCCGTGGCTCGGTCGTTCCCCATAGCTCCCCTGGGCTCCAGACGCTTGTCTTTGCGCTGCCTTGGCCCGGAGAGCACCCGGCAAAAGGGGCTGAACAAAGGGTGGTCACTGTTACTGCTGCTGCAGTGATGGGGCCGTGGCTGCAAGTGCCCTCCTGGGATTTTTCCGCTGTCCCCTGCCTCCCCCCTTATCCGCCCCCCCCAGTCCCCGCATCTCTCCTCCCCCCTTCCCCCAGCTCGTCCCAAGCCCGCCTGTCCCCAGCGTGGAGGCGGGCCAGTGGAGGAGTGGGTGAGTGAAGCAGGACAGTTCGGGGCTCCTGCCACTCTCCTACCCCTCCCTGCCATGGGCACCCTACCAGGTGGAGGCTGTGTGGGCGGAGCTCAGGGATTACCCTCCTCCCCACTGGGGCCTGCACAGAGTTCAGGGGTTCAGGGCTGGGCCCACCGTCTCTGGTGCCTGGGGATATCATTCTCTTCCTCACCCCTGCCTGTAGTGGGGCTGGAATTTGGAGTTTGATCTGCAAGGAGGCTCTCAGCTGCAGGCGGTGCAGGAGAGGGCGGCCGCTGGCCCCTGGCTAGGAGGGGGGAGGAGCCGGCGGGGGGTGGGGCCCTTCTCCACAACCTCCTTCTGCCTCAGAAGCCGCGGGCAGGCCCCAGGGCAGGTGAGCCCTGCATCAGAGGAAGGTAAGGTTTCCTGCTGGCACCCTGCCCAACCCGGTGCCCATTCTCCACACTGGGGACGTTGGTCTGGGGAAGAGAGGCCCTGGTGGCCGAGAGGACTCCCGCTGTGAGCCGGGGGTGGGAGCATAGCTCCTCTCTACCGGGCACATGGAGTGTGTGTTGTTGGGGGGGTGGGTACAGCCCGGTGGCACCAGGCTTGGTCCTCGTTCGTCCACTTCCCAAGTTCGGAGTTGGTGGATCATTTCACTTCACTGAGCCTCAGGTTTCTTATCTGTTAAATGGGAATGTAAACCCCAGCCCAGCCCAGCCTGCAGGCGTGCTGTCTCCCAAGGACCCAAAGAGATAATGCGGGTGGAAATATCTTTGTAAACCCCTGAAAGGCCAGAGGGATAGGCTGCTGCCTGCCCGGCTGCTATTTACAAGGCAAATCTGAGTTTCACTGCAATGTGCTGGCACATGTACTGGCCTCCTCCTCCTGGGCCTGGTCAGTCCCTGCGGAGGACACAGCCACCCTGATTCACAGAGAGAGACAGACAGCCATCCGGAAGCACGCCCAGGTTTGCACTGATAGTGAGAGGCAAAGCCGAGACTCCGCTCCCACAGCCATGAGCTCACCCACAACATCTGGTTTTCCGACAGTGGGTGTTGTGCTGGATGATTCTGGAGAAGCGCAAGGGAGAGGTGCCCTCCCGAAGTCCTTAGGGATAGGACTTGGGGGAGGAGGGGTCATAACGTGCAAGGGTATATAGCAAAAGCTCTGGAAATCCCATGGTTTTGTTTGTTTAAAAAAAATTTTTTTTTAATGTTTATTTATTATTGAGAGACAGAGAGCATGAGCATGGGAGGGGGAGAGAGAGAGGGGGACACAGAATCCGAAGCAGGCTCCAGGCTCTGAGCCATCAGCACAGAGCCCGACGCTGGGCTTGAACTCATAATCCGCAAGATCATGACCTGAGCTGAAGTTGGATGCCCAACCGACTGAGCCACCCAGGCTCCCCTTTTGTTTGTTTTTTTTTTTACTGGAAATCCCATGTGTGCTACCCAGATTCTATTGAGTGCCAGCTTCGGAATAGTGTGAGCAAGACAGACATGGTCCCTGCTTTCCAAGAGCTTACAGTAGCGGGGACGGCCAATGATGACTCATACCAACCCGACATCTTGTTTGACTCAACAGTGAGGAAAAGTCACCTTTGTTATGACGGCAAATAACTTAAGGACCCGATTTAGGCTGAGATGGGGAGAGAGCTCCTCTGGGCTTGTGATGGTAGGATAACATCTGAAGCCCGGATAGGAGCTGGTCAAGCCGAGGCTGGAGAGAGGGAAGAGCATTCCAGGCAGAGGGAACAGAATGGCGAAGACCCTGAGGCCAGAGTAGTGCTCAAGGGCCGGTGAGAGATGAGGCTAGTGATGTCCTGATCTGACTTATGGTCAACGATCCCTGTGGCTTCCACCCGAGGGGTGGGTTGGAAGGGGACGAGGCGAGAGGTCCTCGCCCTAGTGTAGACCCAGGTGGTGCTGGCTTGGGATGGATGGACGCCTGGAAGTAAAGGGAAAATGGATGGATTCAGCCGTGCTTGGGAGGTGGAAGGGAATGAATTAGGGACCAATAGATTCCGGGAGTTGAGAAGGAGACCCTCTAAGTGCTTCGACAGTGTGTGGCCCTGGCAATGGCCCTCGTAGCCATCTCGCTTGGGCACAGGGCCCCCCACACATCGCAGGTGCCCACGGACCCCTGGATGGGTGAGTGAATGAATGAACGCATGACTTAAGGCTCTTGGGCGTCTGCAAGCGGCAGGTTGTTCAAAGTGGCCGCTGAGCGTCGTGGCGGGTACTGGCCTCCAACAGCGTGCTCCCCAAATTGGACGTGTTCTGTCTGAGGAATCACGAGACAAGGTCATCCCTGAAGGTCCCCACCCCTGGCATTTTCCCTGCCAGGCAGCGGTTACAGACTTAGGCGGTAAGCCTGGGTTGCACCTGGGTTCAGTCATTTACCAGCAGTGTGATTTTGGGCCCCGTGCCACTGCTTTATTTTTCTCCCATGTTCGATGGGGTTAATCAGAGACCTGACCTCTGGGGTGTTGTGAATTTAAAATGAGATTCACACACGTAGGTGGCCAGGATCCACTTGACCACAAAGTCCAGGCTCTTTTTTTTTTTTTTTTTTTTTTTTTTTTCTGTAACAAGGACAAGGATACACCAAGTATTCTAGACTTAATCATGTTATATAATGGACTTGCTTAAAGTTTTTAACAAGCCTGTGACATAGGTCTTGGTATTACCCCCATTTTATAGATGGGGAAACTGAGCCTCAGAGAAGTTGTTTACCCAAGATCACGGAGCTAATACGAGGCAGAGCCAGGATTTGAATCAGGCCTTGCAGTGCAAGTATCTTTACACTCGATCAGGGCAGCTCTTTCCCAGAGAGCTTTGGTCTATAATTAAGTCTTGCAGGAAAATAGTTGTTGTCTGTTGTCAGAGCAGGGCCCCTCCCTAGTTTCTGTCTGTCTGTCTGTCTGTCTCTTTTATTTCCTGTCCCCAATAATGTGGTTTGACAAACGTCCTGGCAAAATACGTCAAACTATTTTGTGTCTTGCATGTGTTTAATATATGCAGATGATGTTAGGCTGTAAATCTTGTTCTGTTTGTTTCTGTTTCTTTTGTGATGAAATGTTTCCAGACACGTAAGTTATAAAGAATCATGTAGGGGCGGCCTGGGTGTCTCAGTCGGTTGAGCGTCCTGGGCTGAGCGACTCTGGGTTTCGGCTCAGGTCATGATCTTATGGTTTGTGAGTTCGAGCCCTGCACCAGGCTCTGTGCTGACAGCGCGGAGCCTGCTTGAGATTCTCTCTTTTTCTGTCTCTCTCTCTCTCTCTCTCTCTCTGCCCCTCCCCTGCTCATCCCCTCTCTCTCAAAAAAAGAATAATGTAAATCTGACCCCCGGCAGTGGACGCACACAAGGGGAACCAGCCTAAGAAACCTAGGGCCCCCACCCCACCTGTGGACGCATTTCCCGGTCTTTTCCTCGCACTGGGGTGTGGAAAATTTCCACATCTGCTGTGGCAAATTATGTAACCGGCTAAAAGGAAAAGGGTAGGCTGACATCCATGGGTGCTGGGCTTCCTTTGTTCTCCGGCCCATGGGTGACTGCTAGGGCAGGGTGTTCTTACAAACAAAGCTGTTGTTACAAGGACAGCTTTGTCCGCACTCCCGCTAACCCTGCCCTCCCATACAGAGAGGGTCCCTCCCAGGAGGTGAACCCGGACCCCACCCCCAGCTTGGCCCCGTCTAGAACAGCGCAAGGGCACAGGGCTCTCACGTACAGAGCTGCAGGGGCCATGTCTGCCCCACTCACTACTTTGTGCCTAGCACAGACCCTGGCACACAGCTGGTGCCTAATAAATGCTTGTGGAAAAGAACAGAAAAGGCGGGAGGGAAGGAGGAGGGGAGCAGACAGGCAAGACGGGCGGGAGGGAGGAAATAACGACAGAACAACCAGTGTCCGATAATGCAAGTTCCTTCAGCTGAGGACCTGGGTTCGAATCCTACCGCTGGGCATTTACTGTGACCTAGAAGCAAGTGGCTAAGACTCGAGCCCAGCTCACTTTTCCCTCTTCATGCCTCCGTCTCCCACCTGTAAAGGGGACTGGTGTGTGCCTCACAGGCTGACCAGATGAGAAGTGATCTCCATGCCTCCAGTCCACAGTGCTCACAGATTTTGCTCAGAAGGGGCTCATTGAGCCTGTGAGCATGTGGGTGAACCAGCAGCGCTGGGGTTCACAGCTTCTCTGATCCCCGCTCCTAATCCTGCCACACCCACGGGCCGGTCCCTCCCGGCCCCTGGCAGGGCCCCCACCTCCCTGGGACCCAGGAAGAGCCTGGAGTCGGTGCCAGCCTGCCCGGAGCTGTGATGAATAAGTTGTTTATCCGCTCCCACCGCCCTCGGTGCCTGGCGGGCAGAGGCCTGCAAGGGGCGGCTGGGGGAGGGGCCGCCTCACCCTTCAACCCACTGCCCCTCCTTCCTCCCTTTCAGACCTGCTGGGTTCTAGAACCATCCACCCTACTCCTCAATTCTGCATCAATCTCCGCCTTGAACTGCTTCCTGAGCTCTAAGCCCTCACCTTCCCCGAAGCCCCTGGATTTGGAAGCAGCAGGTCGGTGTGTTTAAAAACACAGGCTGTGAAACCATACAGATCGGGGTTTGAGCCCTGGCTGTGGACATGATGCTAAACCTCTCCCGGCCACAGCTTCTTGGCTGATCACGTGCACTGACCCTACCTACCTAATAGGGATTTCACCCTTGAGCTACCCTGAGGGACCATCCAGCCCCTTCCTCTCCAAGCCTCCAAAATGTGCCTCTCCTGGTGAGACCCTTTTTTACGAGCCTCTCTTCTGAGCCAAGAAACTAGCCTCCCTTCCCACTTTCTTGAACAAAGACTTTGCAGGTGTCTGGTCCAGTTAGGTTGGTCCGGAGCAGGATATTACCCCATTTCACAGATGACAATTGCCATGAAATCTAGGCTGATTGACTGCTGGGTGAGGGGGATCCTGGCTTCTGCTACTCAACTTCCTCCTGTATTAGGACAGAGTAAGTGTCTGAGCTGGGTCTGCCCACTACTGGCTGGCTTCCCTCTTTCCCTCCTTCTCTCTTCCTTCCCTCTTTCCCCTCCATAAATGCAGTGGACCCATGGCTGCTTGGGTCTTCCCTTCCAGGGAAGATTAGGTCTGAGAAGCTGTGAGCACCCTCCCAACAGAACTAGGCAAGGTGCAGCCCCAGGGAGAAGTTCAAAGTCATACTTGGCATGGGAAGGAAACGTAAGATCATAGAGCGCCCCCCTGAGGCATCTTGTCTAAGTGAACATCCAGTCCCCTCTTATAGGGCTCTAAGGTCCTGTTCTCCACCCAGGGGACTTCTGTGGCTCTTACAATTGGGAGAAGATGCTCCTGGCATCCAGTGGGTAGCTACCAGAGAGGTTGTTAAACATCCTCTGTTGCACAGGATAGCCTCCCCCACCCCATAACAAAGAGTTATTGAGGATGAGGAAACGTATTCTAGGAACAAGGAACAGCTTGCCCAGGTAATCAGGCTGTTCTGTCTGCGGGAAATTACTCCCCAATCCTTACCCTGTTGATTAATCACCAAGCCCTATTGATTTTTTAAAAAAATTTTTTGGAATGTTTATTTATTTTTGAAGGAGAGACAGAGTGTGAGCAGGGGAGGGGCAGACAGAGAGGGAGACACAGAATCAGAAACAGTCACCAGGCTCCCAGCTGTCCGCACAGAGGCCAGTGCGGGGCTCAAACTCACAAACCGTGAGATCATGACCTGAGCCAAAATCGGACGCTTAACCGACTGAAACACCCAGGCGCCCCAAGCACTGCTGATTTTTAAAAAAAATTTTTTTAACGTTTATTTATTTTTGAGACAGAGAGAGACAGAGCATGAATGGGGGAGGGTCAGACAGAGAGGGAGACACAGAATCCGAAACAGGCTCCAGGCTCTGAGCTGTCAGCACAGAGCCCGACGCGGGGCTCGAACTCACGGACCGCGAGATCATGACCTGAGGTGAAGTCGGCCGCTTAACCGACTGATCCACCCAGGCGCCCCATGCACTGTTGATTTTAACCCCAAGTTATTTCTCACATCCTCTCGCACGCCCCTCTAGATTTCATCTAAAGTCTGTGGCATTACACGGTCACCTTCCTGCTTCTAGTCAACCTACCCTCACCCCCATTGGATCCTACAACTCCCTTGTCCCTTAACCCAGAGCACAGGTGTGCCGTGGGGGCATGGCTGCCCAACAGGAGATGCTTTGAAAAAGTATGGGAGCATCTTTGCTTATGACAGTCGTTTGGGGGTACCACTGGCCTTCAGTGCATGGAGACCAGAGATGCTAGACTCCCCGAAATGCACAGAACTGCCCCATGCAGCATGAACTTTCGAGATGTTCCAGACTTGCATGTGGGTGAACAGCATGCTTATAGACTAGAGCTCCAGGGTATATGAAACACCAAGTGGTTTGTTTTTAATTTAAATTTTTTTTGATATTTGTTTATTTGTTGATTGATGTTTATTTATTTTTGAGAGAGAGAGAGACAGAACACAAGTGGGGGAGGAGCAGAGAGAGCCAGAGACACAGAATCTGAAGCAGACTCCAGGCTCTGAGCTGTCAGCCCAGAGCCCAATGAAGGGCTCGAACTCACGAACTGCAAGATCGTGACCTGAGCCGAAGTCGGACGCTTAATCAACTGAGCCCCCCAGGCGCCCCAAAGTTTTTAAAGCAAAGAATGTGCCTGCTTTTATCTTCATAGCATTGTCTCAAATATTTTTCAGTGCTCTGTCTTAAAAACATGGTATTGCTTGGACTTTTCCATAACATTTAAAATCACAGTAGGCTATTTGTAGTTACATTTTGGGGGAGTCAAAAACCGCACGTGGATTTTCGGCTGCACAAGAGGGTCAGCACCCCAACCCCCACATTGTTGATGCTGGTGCTGTTCCTCTGCGGATTCACTTTTGATTCTGAGGTTTTGCGCTAAAATGGCTTCCGACTTTCTCATTTCCCTTAAGTTCAAAACTTAGCATAGTGGGTGCAAGTATCTGACTGTTCTTGGGGTCTCCCCTTGGGGTCTCCCGTGGAGTCGGCAGATGGGTGATATGTTGAAGCATTCATCAGTTTATCATAAATGGCTTTCCTTTTATTTCTTTCGGACTTAGAGCATTGTATTGACTTTTTAAAAAGTGATGTGCGAGGGCGCCTGGGTGACTCAGTCGGTTAAGCGTCTGAGTCTTGGTTTCGGCTCAGGCCATGATCTCTGGGTTTGTGAGTTTGACCCCCGCGTCAGGCTGCACGGAGACATCGTGGGGCCTGCTTTGATTCTCTCTTCCCTGCTCCCTCTCCGCTCCTCCCTTGCTCCTGCTCTCTCTCTCTCTCTCAAAATAAATAAATTGATTTAAAAATCTTTATAAAAATATTTGCTATTTTGATGTCTGAGAAGTTGGGAATCGCTGACCCTATAAAAATCCTTTAATGACATCAAAGGGCTGAGATAGTCACCTTCATATCTGATCGGCCCCACTGCCCAGTCCCCTCTTCCTAATCTTACCTAATACTCAGGCGAGAATCTGGCGATTCCTTAAACGTGACATGCTTACTCACCCCTCAGTGTGTAGGTGCTGTGGTCTTGGCCTGGGATGCTCCCCATCCCTGCTCATACGTGTAGGACCACCGACCCATTCTTCAAAACTCAGTTTATATGCTACTGGCTGGATTCCTCCGCTGACAATGAAGTGGTCCTTACCTCACTCACTGCATCTTGTAGAAAATAATAGTGATGGTGATAAGAAAAGCAGCCAGAATTGATTAAGCACAGCTGTGCGAATGCTGCATTCCCCCCTTCCCAGGTATGAGCTCAGCCATCTATGGATATATACTCTTATCGCCCAGTTAGGGAGTTTGTCCCCGTTGTAAGGATTGCTGAGCGGTGAAGCCAGTGGCGCAGCTCCTGAGCTTGAATCCTAAACACATCTGTCTCTGAACACCTCCCCATATGGACCATCTCTGTATTGTTATCTGACGAGTGAATTTCCCCATTATTGGGCGGCACATCGTGGGGGGCATCATGAGTCTTTTCACTCCCAGACCTCCAGAGTGGAGTCACACACTGGGAATAAGTCCATGCCCAAATCGCTTATGGTTGAAAATCACCCTTAGGAGTCTTATTAGTTTCCAATTATTGCTGCAAAAAATCACCAGAAGGTAGTGGCTTGAAACGATGCAGGGTTATTATCTTACAGTTCTGGAAGTCACAAGTTCTAAATGGGTCTCCCTGGGCTAACATTAAGGTGACAGCACGGCTGAATTCCTTTCGGATGCTCTAGGGTAGAATGCGTTCATTTCTGTTCCCAGCTTCTAGAAGCTGCCTGCTTTCCTTGGTTTGTGGGCCCTTTTACTCCATCTTCAAAGCCAGCAACATTGGTCCAAATCCTTCTCATGCTGGTTCTCTTTTCGGATTCTCTCTTCACTTTTAAAGACCTTTGTGTGATGGGGCGCCTGGGTGGCGCAGTCAGTTGAGTGTCCGACTTCAGCCAGGTCACGATCTCGCGGTCTGTGAGTTCGAGCCCCGCGTCAGGCTCTGGGCTGATGGCTCGGAGCCTGGAGCCTGTTTCCGATTCTGTGTCTCCCTCTGTCTCTGCCCCTCCCCCGTTCATGCTCTGTCTCTCTCTCTGTCCCAAAAAAAATAAATAAAAAACGTTGAAAAAAAAAAAAAGACCTTTGTGGTTGCAATTATCTCACTCAGACACTTCAGGGAATATCTCCCAATTTTTTTTTTTAATTTTTTTTTTTTAACATTTATTTTTGAGACAGAGAGAGACAGAGCATGAACGGGGGAGTGTCAGAGAGAGAGGGAGACACAGAACCTGAAACAGGCTCCAGGCTCTGAGCAGTCAGCACAGAGCCCGACGCGGGGCTCGAACTCACATACCGCGAGATCGTGACCTGAGCCGAAGTCGGACGCTTAACCGACTGAGCCACCCAGGCGCCCCATTTTTTTTTTTTTAATTTTTTTTTTTTTTAAATCTCCCAATTTTAAGGAGAGCTGACTGGCAACCTTCATTCTGTTTGTAAACTCAATTGTCTTTTGGCCATGTAACTTAACATATTCACAGGTTCTGAGGATTAGAAGGTGCCCATCCTTGAGGGGGACATTCTGTTCCCCATAGGAATCCCTGAAATTGCCCACAGAAGTACAGTATACTGAGAAACAGCCGAGGACACAGTCGTTCAAGGCATGGATTCTGGAACAAGATTATTTGCCTTCAAGTCCTGTCTCTGCCACTTGAGCCATATTAATCTTAGACAAGTTCCCTGTGTCTCAATTTTGCCATCTGTAAAATGGGGACAAAAACAATAGTGCCCACTTTACAGGTTTGTAAACACTTAGAATGATGTAGGAGGTGCTATATATATTACAAAATATATTCAGTTTTACGGGCCTGGCCGACATTGGAACAAGACTAGTGTCCCGCCGACCCTCAGACAAGATGTTGGCTCGACTCTTGCCCACCTCCGAGGTTCCTCAGAAATGGGAAATAACTCCAGTGTCTTGTTTTACTCTCACTCTTGGTCATGTGCTCCTGAAGTGGGATGGGATGATGAAACCATCTGTACTGTTCACAGTTTGTTCTTAATATTTTGCCGAGTGAGTGGCTGAGTTGCTAAAAAGTAGCTGTTGATTTGATGTGACTTCAAATCATTCGTTTGCTGAATAAATGAGTGAATGGATGGGTGGATGGGTGGGTGGATCTGCCTTCCTGGGGGATCTGTCCCCACTACACATGTCTCCACAGGTGTCCTTTCGCTTGCTCCAAGGAGGTAGCCACGCAGAGGGTGAGGAAGTAGCTCTGGTGCTGGCATCTGACCCGCTTTTGCACTTCCCGCAGGATTGAAAGTTTGCTCAGGACCATGGAGAGCAGCTCCGGCAGTCCTCAGCCCACGGAGTCCGATCCCCTGGAGGCTTTTCCCCAGAGGAGCCTGGAGCCAGGTGACATCGCGGTGTTGGTTCTGTACTTCCTCTTCGTCCTGGCTGTTGGACTTTGGGTAAGCCAGGCCAGAGGAGGCAGAGGAAGAAACTCGCCCAAGGTCGTAAAGTAATTAGAACTTTAAACTTGTAAAAATACAGAGTTGACCATGGGTCAGGTGCTATCTTAGGCACTTTCATCTTATGCTATGTCATGTAATTTGCACAGATGTCTATGAAGAAGACGCTACTGCTGTACCCATTTTATAGATAAGGACACTGAGGCTCAAAAATGGAAACTCCTTGTATGTTAGTAAGTTAGCACAGCTGGGTTAGAATCCATATCTCCTTCACTTTGAAGCCCATATTCTTTTTTCTTTTTTAAAGCCAGCTTTTTAAAACAATTTTTTTAATGTTTTTTATTTTTGAGAGAGAGAGAGTGTGTGAGCAAGGACAGGGGAGGGACAAAGAGACACGGAGAGACACAGAACTCAAAGTGGGCTCCAGGCTCCATGCCGTCAGCACAGAGCCCGACACGGGGCTTGAACCCACAAACTGTTGAGATCATGACCTGAGCTGAAGTCGGACGCTTAGCCGACTGAGCCACCCACGCGCCCCAGTTTTTTTTTTTTTTTTTTAAGGCAATACAGTCACCAGGTTCAAATAAAAGCAACTTAGGGGGGGTCTGGGTGGCTCAGTTGGTTGAGTGTCCCGACTTTTGTTCTTGGCTCAGGAGTCATGATCTCAAGGTTTGTGAGTTCGAGCCCTGAGTCAGATTCTGCACTGATAGCCCGGAGCCTGCTTTGGGTTCTCTTTCTCCCTTTCTCTCTGCCCTTCCCCCACTCTCTCTCTCTCAAAATGAATAAACACTAAAAAAAAAAAAAAGAAAAGAAATAAATAAACATTAAAAAAAAACATAGTGAAAATTTCACTACTACCCTTCCCTTCACGAGTAACCACTGTTATAACCTTGTTTGTACATTAATTTGAGTTTCCTTATGGAAATCCAAGCAAATATTATCATGTATATTTACCTCTTTCTTAAATAGGAAGTAGGTTATTATACTGTTGTTTTTTTACCTTGCTGTTTTTCACCTATCATGATCTCTGGGATATCTTTTCATATCAGTGCATAGAAGCTTCCTTGTCTTTTTAAAAGTTGCACAGGATTGGGGTGCCTGGGTGGCTCCGTTGGTTGAGCATAGAACTTTGGCACAGGTCATGATGTTACGGTCTGAGAGTTCAAGCCCTGTGTTGGGCTCTGTGCTGACAGCACGGAGCCTGCTTGGGATTCTCTCTCCCTCTGCCCCTCTCCCCCACCCACGCTCCCTCTCTCTAAAAAAATTGCATTTATCTTATAATAAATGAGGCTGGACACCCTTACATATGTTTAAAGACCACTTCATTCCTTTCTGTGATGCACGGTTTCATATATTTTTCCCATTTTCATTAGGTTCTTGTTCTTTTACTTACCAACTTCTAGGAATTCTTTATTCTTTTAAAGTTCTTATTTGTTTAAGTAATCTCTACACCTGGCATGGGGCTCAGACTCGTGACCCCAAGATCAAGAATGACATGCCCCTCCTCTGACTGAGCCAGCCAGGTGCCCCTAGGAACTCCTTCCATGCTCAGAACATGAGTAATTTTGGGATAAGGATGCTGAAGAGAAGATACTGCTATCTGGGTTTTAGGCCATTTGGTACAAAAGACTTGAAAGCTGAGCCCCAAGGTGTCCCCACTTTGCTCCAACTATTTATACATCATTTTTCTACTCCTAACCCTTAGCTTTTCCTCCTCCAAGTCAACAAGGGGATGCAAGTGCTGGACGTTCCAAAGACCTTTCTCTGCACACTCCCCTGCCCTCCGCTCTTAGCAGGACATAGTGAGACGGAGGAGACATTGTTGAGACATTGTTGAGTTTTCGTGTCAGACAGCCTTGGGGTCAGGGTTAAGTTAGGGTGAGGTTGGAGGCTGGGAATCGGTATTTTCACAAGAGGACCAGGAGTCTCTGATATATTACTAGTTTGGGAGCCCTGGATTTAGATAATCCCTTTCAAGGAGTTCTTTATTTAAAAAAAAAAAAAATAATAAGTTTATTTATTTATTTTGAGAGAGAGAGAGAGAGACAGAGAATCCCAAGCAGGCTCCACGCTGTCAGCACAGAGCCCAATGTGGGGCTCGAACTCATGAACCGTGAGATCGTGATCTGAGCTGGAGGACACTTAACCTGCTGAGCCACCAAGGTGCCCCGGGAGTTCTTTATTTTATTTTATTTTATTATTTATTTATTTATTTTTATTAAAAAAAAATATTTTTTAATGTTTATTTATTTTTGGGACAGAGAGAGACAGAGCATGAACGGGGGAGGGTCAGAGAGAGGGAGACACAGAATCCGAAGCAGGCTCCAGGCTCTGAGCTGTCAGCACACAGCCCGACGCGGGGCTCGAGCTCACGGACCGTGAGATCATGACCTGAGCGAAATCGGACGCTTAACCGACTGAGCCACCCAGGCGCCCCTGGAGTTCTTTATTTTAAAAAAATACTTCCTGTGTCAGGAATGAGCTGGAATGAGCCTCAGGTTCGGTTTTCTATAGCAAGGTCATTTGCAGGGATGAAAAGGTACCATTTCCTGCCATGTCCTATCCAGTAAGAATCCCCTCACCGGCGTTTGCACCCAGGCTCAGAGACGTGCAACTGCTTGCCAAGATCAGACAAGCCACTTAGCAGCCGAAATGTGTCTATTCGAACACCTTCGATGCTTAGAAGCTCACTCCTTCTAAAGATGGTTTTGTTGGCCGGCTAAGGACATGGGCTCCCAAGGCTGACCTGGACCTGAATTCCCGGCACTTCCGCTCTCAGGAAACAATGGCACTAGAGTGACTTTATTTCTGAGTCTCATTTTCTTCATCTGTTAGATGGGCCTCATGATACCAACTTCATAGGAGTTTGTAAGGATTAACATGAGCTAAAGCGCAGAGATGCTTAGGGGCGTCTGATGGCTGTGCTCCTGTGACACTATGTAGCACTAACACTCAATAAATGGTGCCCCTTATGAGCTATCCTAGCGATGAGCAGGGGTTGTATTGACCTGAAGAATTTGTCTCCTCTAAAGCATTCAAATTAAAATCTTAAAAACCGTGGGTCCAAAGCACCCTATATTTGCTGTCCAGATCTGGCCTGCTGGACTCCCGGTTGGTTTTCCATGGCTTTGGCACTTCGGGATGCCTCTGACTGTTACCCACCCTTCTTCTTTGTTTCAGTCCACAGTGAAGACCAAAAGAGACACAGTGAAAGGCTACTTCCTAGCTGGAGGGGACATGGTGTGGTGGCCAGTAAGTGGTCTTTGGTTCAATTGAAGTCACTTCTTCACATGCTGATGGTCTGTCTAGCCTTTGGTCTCTCAGGACCCGGGTTGCACGTTGTGTGAAGTCACGGTCTAGAGAAGGCTTAGCTCCAACTCAATCAGTTAGGCTGGTTTCAGGTATGGTTGAGTGCAAGGGCTCAAGTGATATCATTAGGACCTGGTTTCCATCCCTCCCTCTCTTCTGCTCTTTAACCTTTCCTTCCTCCCTCCCTCTTTCCCTCCCTCTCTCCCTTCTTTCCTTCCT
>NC_064815.1:13944132-13944567 GCF_023721935.1 Panthera uncia
CCTTCCTCCCTCCCTCTTTCCCTCCCTCTCTCCCTTCTTTCCTTCCTTCCTACCTTCCTTCCTTCCTTCCTTCCTTCCTCCCTCCCTCCCTCCCTCCCTCCCTTCTTTCCTCCCTTCCTCCCTTCCTCCCTTCCTCCCTCCCTCCCTTCCTTCCTTTCCTCCGTATCAATTTCTCTTCTTCTGGATGAGCGCTATTCCCCAAACAGAGTCAACTTCATGGCAACAGGATGGCAGAGTTTGCTCTAGGCTTCTCATCCTCTCAAGTCCCAGTGCACAGAAGAGCATGGAAAATATCTCATCTCTGACGGTGTCCCATGCCCACCTCTGTGTCAGTCACTGTGACCAGGGTAGTTTGATGTGCTAATTGGCTCAAGCCTGGGTCACACACTCAATGCCTGAGCTGGGGCGCGGGGGGGGGGGGGGGGGGGGGGGGGG
>NC_064815.1:13944667-14038330 GCF_023721935.1 Panthera uncia
GGGGGGGGGGGGGGGGGGGGGGGGGGGGGGGGGGGGTGGAGCTTGGAACCTGTCCTCAAGCATATGCGATGAGATGGGAAGGGGCTAGAAAGCGTTACTGGGACAAGGCGGAATGGATGTTGAAAACACAAATAACAAACACAGCAGTCCAATTGGTGTTTTCTTTTCGAGTGGACCTCAGGGCATTGCCAAATACAGCATGCACGTGCACACACACACGCATACACACACACACACACACGCACCCAGGTGTCTATGGGCCTGCCTACGTCATGGATGGTCAGGGATAATAGTTTACTTAGAATCTCCTCAAATAAGAGTGGAATCTTTGAACTAAGAAGAGGAAGGACCGCTCCCGTTTGCACTGACTCCAAAAGATGTAGGGTTTAAGGTGCAGACAGACAGGTGGTATCTGAGCCCCTGATCAGTGAAATGTGTAGAGACAATGACCATACTGTTCTCAAAAGGTACCAACGATATGCTTTGCGTTATATGTTCAACAAATTCCCTAAAAATATATATTCACTGAGGAGGATGTCTGGCACTGTGTCCAACACATCAGTAAGCTGGTCTTCACCCTCAAGGAGCTTGTATTCGAGTGTTTCCCGAAGTATGAGTAACAGTCGCTCTAAGATTTTCCAGCTGCACACTGACATAGCATTAAATAACTTCAGATCGCATAGTGTGAACATCATCCCTTTCCTATTCTACGTCACTCCTCCTGACTGCATAAAAGAAAAAGTCACAGTTTGGTGCTAATATACCTTTATGAGTCTTTCATCGCTGACCAAGCTCTATGTTTAATCAAGAGACTATAGGCCTCAGTGAGAGAAACTAGCTAGGATTTAGTAACGGAGATGGTGTCCCAGTTCCAGATTCTTAGGAGAGAAAATGTAATTTACCTACTTTGGGCCAAGTAACTGGGGTGTCTGGTTCAATCTGTTGAGACCAGGGATTGGGGCCATTGAGTATAGGCTTGGCCACTTAATGTTCTACCAGAAGGAGAACTATTTACTTTGCCAACGTAGAAACAGAACTGGGATATATAACAAAGGCTTCCTGATTCTCCTCATGAAGCACCTTCCCCAATACCTGTCCTCCTTTCCCCCAGGGACGATGCATACAGTTGTTCATGTTGTGCACTGCACTACCCTATGGGGTATGATTCACATTTTAGGCATCATAAAGATGCATACTTACTGTGCCAATAACTGATAGATGGAAGTAAGAGAGTTTGGGGGAAGACGAGTCTTTCTAATTTGAAAAAAAGGAAGATGCCAGATGGGCTAGGGATGGCCCTGCCTTCTCTATTTCTCCTTCTGTCTTGGTCCCTTTGGATCACGGGAAGAACTGAGGGTGGGGAGAAGATACTGTAGACCTTGGCTCCAGGATCTGACTTGTCTGTCTCCCTACAGGTGGGTGCGTCCTTGTTTGCCAGCAATGTCGGAAGTGGGCATTTTGTAGGCCTGGCAGGGTCGGGTGCTGCTGCGGGCCTTTCCGTAACTGCTTATGAGTTGAATGTAAGTATCTTACCGGGGGTGTCGACAGCTCACCCTTTGCCCAGTAGGTGACCCTGGGGGACAGTGTGAATGCCCCGTACTTGTAAAAATGGAGCAGTACTTCACGAGGAGACAAGCAGGAAGTATCAAGGGTACCCCTCGCCAGCTAAAACTAGTTTGACCCGCAGGCTTCTGGCTTGCGTGGGTGTGCTCGGTGCTGGCCGGTAAGGTCAGGACCCTAATAAACCACTGTGTGGGAGAAGAGGGCTCCGAATCCCTTCCCTGTGGAGGCAGAAGCCAGAAGGTGTCCCGGGACCAGAGGGATTTTCTGTGTATCACAAAAAGCAGGTGACATCTGTGGTGTGGTGCTTTGACCTATCTTGCCCGGATGCCCAAGAGCGAGGACGCACTGTCCTATGGGGCAGGGCTCGTGAAGGATATGATTTTCACTGAGGAGGAGGGCTTGCACTGTTAGTGGTGGTTTTCATCTTCATAGTGACTAACTTTCTTTGAAACAAACGATTTACTTATTTATTTATTTATTTATTTATTTATTTATTTATTTTTATTTATAGATAAGCTCTATGCCCAACATGGGGCGTGACCTTACAACTCCTAGATCAAGAGTCATATGCTCCACTGACTGAGCCAGCCAGTTTATTTATTTTGAGAGAGAGAGAGAGAGAGAGAGAATGTGAGCAGGGGAGGGGCAGAGAAAGAGAGAGAGAATCCCAAGCAGACTCTGCACCATCGGTGTAGAACCCACTGCAGGTCTTGAACTCGTGAACTCTGACCTGAGCCGAAAGCAAGAGTTGGACACTTAACCTACTGAGCCACCCAGGCGCCCTGTGACTAATATTTTTAAAGTGCTCATTCTACCCTGCGGCCTACACTACACGCGTTACCGTATGGCGGGATCCCTTACAAAGCCCAGCCTGGCTCAACGAGGGAGGGGATACGCCTGGAGGAAGGGGGAGGACATGAGGTTTAGGGTGACACCGGATGAGGAGTGACGGAAAAGCTTCTATTTCCACTCTTCCCTCCTTCGTCCCCTTCTGCCACTTAAACGTGGAAATATGATGGTCCAGGGAGGGTGAGGTACGCAGACTGAACCAGAGGTGGAGCCAGGCCTGGCTACCTCCAGGGGCAGAGGGAGATTCAGATGAGCGCCTTGAGGGTTGGCGGGAGCCGAGTCCTGACTCTCTTTTCCCCGGGCAGGGCTTGTTCTCCGTGCTGATGTTGGCCTGGATCTTCCTGCCCATCTACATCGCTGGTCAGGTGAGTGTGGGGGAGTCGGGGTGCAGTGGGCTGAGAAACCCTTTGGAAGGGTCACCCCTGCATTCCCTTCTTCCCCCCTGACGACCTCCCTTAGTCCCCGGGAGGTCGGTCCTTGCATGGCAAGGGACGCCGCACAGGTGAGACCAGGGGAGCCCCGCCCTTGGCAGCTCCCACCTGGTGACCAATGATCAAGATGCACATGGGCTGGAGGAGACGGGAGCCCAGAAGCATCTCTTTTCAATGCGAACACACCGGTGTGAGGCTCGTGGTGTCTTTGACGTGTGTAGACGGTAACATATTACTGTTTTTCTTCCTTTGCACACAGAGCTGTAAAAACTGAGTTCTTTCTGGCAGATGCGAAGGGTCAAAATGTTTGTTCCCAAATAACAATGCTGCTTTAGACTTAAAATATCTATCTATCTCTATCTCTATCTCTATATCTATCTATCTATATATGTATATACACATACATACATACATACATATGTGTATATATTTTTAAGTTTATTTTGAAAGAGAGGGAGAGAGAGAATCAAGCAGGCTTCATGCTGTCATGCTGTCCGTGTAGAGCCCAATACAGAGCTCGAACTCACCAAATGTGAGATCATGACAGCTGAAATCAAGAGTCGGACATTTATGGGGCGCCTGGGTGGCTTAGTCGGTTAAGCGTCCAACTTTGGCTCAGGTTGTTTGAGCCCTGCGTCAGGCTCTGTGCTGACAGCTCGGAGCCTGGAGCCTGCTTCGGATTCTGTGTCTCCTTCTCTCTCTGCCCCTCCCCTGCTCTTGCTTTCTCTCTCTCTCTCTCTCTCTCTCTCTCTCTCTCTTTCTCTCAAAGATGAAACATTAAAATTAAAAGCAAAAAAGAATCGGACGTTTAACTGACTGAACCACCAGGCACCCCTGCTTTAGACTATTTTGAAAAAGTAGTTTAAAAAATTGTTTCTGATCTGACAGCTTTATGTCACTCATACTGTCTAGATTTAATTCTGCTCCAAAGGTTCTACCACATGGGGCAAGATCATACTCAGGACCATTCATAAGGCAAGAACTGGTTTTAACTTTTGATTATGGCAATTAAAAACTACACAAAGTAGGGGCGCCTGGGTGGCTCAGTCGGTTAAGCATCCAACTCTTGATACTGGCTCAGGTCATGATCTCACAGTTTGTGAGTTCAACCCTTGCATCAGGCTCTGTGCTGACCGTGTGGAGCCTGCTTCGGATTCTCTCTCTCTGCCTTCCCCTGCTCTCTCACTCTCTCTTAAAATAAATAAATAAACTTAGAAAAATATTTAAAGAAACTTAAAAGAAAAAATCTACCCACTCCATTTTTATTGGGAAATAAATACATTGAAAACGTGATAAAACACAGATGCACAGCTTAATAAACTATCGTAAAATAAACACCCGGATCAAGACATAAGACCTAACCTCCCCCGTGTGCCTTTAGCACGTGACCATGCCTTCCTTTCTCCTTGAAGTTCATCTAGTTAACTCCTTTGCTTCTCTTTGCAGCTTTCATTATGCATAAGTAGACAGTTGGTTTAATTTATTTTTGAAAAAACGTATACGGGATCAGGGTAACATATTCTTTCATTAGTTGATATGTTAATTTTTTTTTTTTGCCGTGCAGTTCTCTGTAGTATGACTACAGCCCATGTGTCCATGTGTTTATCCATTCTTTTGTTCATGAGCATTTAGGTTGTTCCCAGTGTTAGGCTGTGATGACTAATGCTCCCGTGAGCATTTATACAAGTGTCCTGAGGCACGTAAACAGGTGTTTATGGAGAGTGTCTACCTATGAGTGTCTGGGCTATTGGGTATGTTTGTCTGGCTTTGCTACATACTCCCCCAATATCCCCCAGAGTATTTCTATCAGCTTAGAGTCCCACCAGCAGTGTCTGCAAATCCCCTTGGCTCCATTGCTTCACATCCTTGCCAACACTTGGTATTTTCCAACTTTAAAATTCTTGCTAATCTCAATGCGCTTTCGACTGACAATTCTATTTTTATTTTTTTTGGCCCTTTGGATTTCCTCTTTGGGGAAGTCACTTGTCTTGGGCTTTTGCCAACCTTTTTTAAAATTATTATTAGGTGAGGGGCGCCTGGGTGGCTCAGTCGGTTGAGCGTCCGACTTCGGCTCAGGTCATGATCTCGCGGTCTGTGAGTTCGAGCCCCGCGTCGGGCTCTGAGCTGTCAGCTCAGAGCCTGGAGCCTGTTTCAGATTCTGGGTCTCCTCTCTCTCTCTGCCCCTCCCCCACTCTTGCTCTGTCTCTCTCTGTCAAAAATAAATAAACATTAAAATAAATAAATTATTATTAGGTTATAGAGCTTCTTATTGATTTGTAGAGGTTCTTTATATATTCTGGAAACAAGCCCTCGGGGTGGTTTTATGTGCTGCAAATGTATATATCTATCTTTTTCTACTCTGTGGTTTGCCTTTCCAGTCTCTTAATGATGTTTTTGATACGCAGTTCTCAACTGCAATGTAGTCACATTTATCACTTTTTCCTGTCTTTCATGTTCTGTTTAAAAAATATTTTCCTACTCCAAGGTCATAAAGATATTTTCCTATATTGTCTTTTAGAACTTTTCACATTTAAGTCAATTATCCATGTAATACTGATTTTTGTCCACCGTAGTTTGAGAATGGGATAATGCTAACGCCACCCATCAGGAAACTTACAGACCAGTTCATTCATTCATTGATTGAAGATGCGTTTATTGAGCCAAATGTCAGCTGCATGCCAGGTCCCATCGGTTCCCCATCCTCACCTCGTGATGTGACCATTACAATGCTTTCCCTTCTTGCTGGAAATTTCTTTTTCATTCACAGGGAGGTTACCTCCTGTTCATCTTTCAAATCCTACTTTAAGCAATAGTTCCTCCAAAAAGCCCCTCTGACCTCCCTGGTGAGGTTAAATTTCCTTCTTCATCATATCGTGGCCTTTGCTGCTTTGCATTAGCTCATGTGGCTATGAAACTCAGATGCCTCCCAATAGACTGTGTGCCTCTTCTAGTAAACCAAGCTTTTTCAGTCTCAGGGGGTACTCTGCATTATAGGGTGTTCGCAGCATGCCTGGTCTCTACCAAGTAGATGCTTGCAGCACCCCACACCCCAAATTGTGACAGCCAAGTCGTCTCCAGGCGTTGCCAAACGTTCCCTAGGGAGATACAAAATCGTCCTTGGTTGAGAACCACTTTCCTAGACTGTGTGCGTCTCCCATTAGATTGTAAGCTCTAGGAGAGTGGGAACCATTTCTGTTCTCTCCTAGAGTTGTTCCTGGTACACAGGAGATGTGCAATTAAATATTGTTGAAATAACTCAGCAGCAGGGTCTTTGATGGATTCAGAAGGAAGAACATGAGGAATGAGCTAACACCCAAGAGAAGAGGCACTGGTTAGGGACCAGAAGTCTTGGTCAGATCCCAAAGCATCACCAGAGTTAGCAAGTGAGAGGGCTGTACTGATGAACATTTGGGGCGTCGGAGGTGAATGGGGTCCTGGGGCTGACGAGGCCCAGGTGTGGGTCAGGGAAGTGGGGGCTGGAACAGAAATGCCCCATTCTTGCCGGGGCTGAGCAGACTGAGACACCATGCAAGGTGTCCCATGTGGGTTCTCTGCATTGTCCCTGTGGCTGCTTCCACACTGGGGAAGGGTCTCCAAGAAAAGGAAGACCTTGAAGGAGCTGGAATCCCCTTGAGTCCTGGGCAGGGCCCTGGGGAAGGCTGGAGGTAAGGGGTGGGGGTTTCGGAGGAAGAGGGAGGGGATTTACATGAGGAGGAAGTATGGCAGTCTGGATGGGATGGGGTGGGGGAGACAGTATGCAGGTCCCGGAAGCCCCTTGCCGTCCTCTGCCCCAGGAAATGGGGGGTCTGGGAGGGAGGGGCCCCACAAGCAGCGAGGCCTCAGGAACTAGGGTACTCATCCCCCCAGGGCAGCAGTCATTTACTGCATTTATTTCTTATTCTTTTTTTTTTTTTTTAGTAGGCTCCACGTCCAACGTGGGCTCGAACTCATGACCCTGAGATCAAGAGTCGCATGCTCTACCAACTGAGCCAGCCAGGCGCCCCTGCATTTACTTCTTTTTAACATTCACCCAGCTACAACCAGAGGGTGGTTCCTGTGCTGCCTGTGGGCTGTCCCTCACCTCTTCGGCTCTGTCTGTCTGTCTTTCTCAACCTTGCTTGCTGGCAGATTGCCTTTTTAGCTCCTTGACAGCTTAACAGCTGTGGTCACAGACAGTAAATCTGCCAGGGAAGCCCGTTCCTCTCACCTGAATGGACTGAGGCTCTTCGTGTCCTCTCTAATCAGCTATCACACCATCACCACGGGCACATCCGTTCAGTACTGGTTGAATGTCCCCATGCGTTCGTTATTCCTTGATAGAGTGTCAGTGCATGTGCTTCTGGAAAATCTCTGTTGTGGGTACCTTGCTGCAAAACCAGGGGAAGACATGAGAGTCAGAGTTCCAGATTGTTCTCTGGGGGAGATGGGCAGGAGAGAGAAGCTTTTTTTCTTTTTTCCTATTTGAAAATGCCCATTTATTCCTGGAGTTCTTTTTTGTTTGTTTGGCCAATATTTTATTGTGAGAAGACGTTCAAGCATACATCGAAGTGGAAATAATTTTGCACCATACACCCTTGGGTTCTTGAATACCCAGATTACCATTAGCCATTTACAATTCTTATTTATTTATTAAAAATTTTTTTTAATGTTTATTCATTTTTGAGAGACAGAAAGAGACAGAACGTGAGTGGGGAGGGGCAGAGACAGAGAGACACAGAATCGGAAGCAGGCTCCAGGCTCTGAGCTGTCAGCACAGAGCCTGACGCGGGGCTCGAACCCAAGAGGTGAGATCATGACCTGAGCAGAAGTCGGATGCTTAACCGACTGAGCCACCCAGGTGCCCCAACTATTTACTATTCTTGAACCGAGTCTAGCCATCTAGTCTTTCCCAGTATCCCTTCACAATCTGACCTCGAAATGGATGGTTTGCCATTCATGAGCTTGTGGTGGGGGACCTGTTAGTTTTCTCCTCCCTGGGTTAGACTTGGGGATACCCAAGCAGCAACAGCCTGGAGGAGAGGCTGCAAACATTTCTGCAAATATCTTTATAACTGGGTCCTTCCCCATCCAAGATCTAGTACCTCACGGAAGAGCCATTGGTTTGATGTCGCAGTGTCTCAGCTGCAAGTCTGGGGCTAGAGTACAGTGAGGGTGAGGAGATTGGGAAAGAACATGCCAAACCCTCAACAGTGGTTTTCAGCAGCACACCCCAGTCACTTGGGTGCCCATATGGTAATGACATCTGACTTTGGACCACCCAGCCTGGGGCATAGGGAGCCGCCATGATTCAGTGCCCCCCCTCATCTTTCTGCCAATCCTGGAGCCTGCTATTAGAATCCCCTGCTTTTCCTGGTAACCTGCCCCAAGGTTTAAATTTTGTTTTAATGTTTATTTTTGAGAGAGAGATACAGAGCATGAAATGGGGAGGGACACGGAGACACAGAGAGAGAGAGAGAGGCGGGGGGAGACACAGAATCTGAAGCAGGCTCCAGGCTCTGAGCTGTCAGCACAGAGCCCGACGCGGGGCTCAACCTCACAATATGGGATCATGACCTGATCTGGGGTAGGACAGTTCACCGAGTGAGCCACCCAGGTGCCCCCTGACCAAAGGATTAGAATAGAGCAATTCCCCAAAGTTTGGAACCTGGACGAATGGAGATTCTTGAGATGCTTTTAGGTGTCAGACATGGGACCCGCCACACTGAGTCACGTGGTGGAGTTATTTCCTTTTCTGTTGTCTTTCACTTGTTTGATGGGCTCAAGGGGGAAGGCTTACATTGGTCCTAGCCTGTCTTCAAGACCAATCCAACACTTCTCCAGCATTCTTTTTCTTTTTTAAATGAGTAGGCTCAGGGTCCAGAGTCTTTGGTGTTGCCAGAAAGGAATAGAAAATAATGAATTGTTTTACTACCCGGTGTTTATTTTACTACCCGTTGTTTATTTTTGCTGGTTCTCTTAAATTTAGGGTTGATTTTCCATTTATGATGGTGATTTGAAGTTTAGGTAAATGTATTTAACTGTTTAGGTGAGCTGGTTGAAAGGAAAACATTAAGTAACTAATAAGAGATAGCAAACTTTGGGATGGGATTGGTAGTTGGGTACATCCCCCTGCATAGAACCCCAATTCCTCCACACCCCACCCCTCTGCCCCCATTTTCTCCTCCTTTCTTAGGCCTATGATCAAGAAGGCCATTGGTGCTGCTGAGTTTGGGGAGGAGGGAAGGGCCAGTGCCCTGAGACCATGTGCCCAAAGTCAGGTATGTGGTGACCACTGAGCTCTGGCCCCTAGGTCACCACGATGCCAGAATACCTGAGGAAACGCTTTGGTGGCAACAGGATCCCCATCATCTTGGCTGTGCTCTACCTGTTTATCTACATCTTCACCAAGATCTCGGTAAGGTGGGGACATAGCCCAGCCGTGTACCTGTGGCATGGTGAGAAGATCAACGACAGTCACTGCTTGGGAGTGTGTCCTCCCTGTGCACTTCCTCCTTCTGTTGGGCAGGCTTCTGGGAGGTTAGCAAAGGGTAGGAGGGGTGGGAGGGAGAGGACAAGCATGGGCAGAAGTTGGGAGAAGGTTCTGCCAAAGGTTCTCTGGCAACATCTCTAGACGGTGCAGGTCACCCCTTGGGTGGAGCGGTCATATTCCTCCTGGGATTAGACAGTGATCAGCTATTAATCGGATGGGCTGCGGCCATTGAGCCTGCTCCACCTTGAACTTTGGTTGGATGGGCCACTCTCTAGAAAGAGGCCAAGAGCAGATGCCTTGCGGCCTCCAGGCCTGCCTGTGACTCAGCTGATGCTGTCTCCACTTCCAATTGGGGCTGAGGAGAGCCTGTCTCTTGTGAGGAGAGTGCAGGGGGTGCAGAGGAATTCCATTCAATCCAAACAACAATAACTGAGTCCATGCCAGCTGCAGGCTTGAAAGACAGACGTTGGATGACAGCATCCTTTCAGAATTCTGCCTCTGGGTCTGGTGGAAAGCTACAGATGTGGGGAAGCCGTCACCAGGGAAGTTATGACCAAGGAGGATTACGAACTAGAGAAAGGGGACTAGTGTTCCCGATGGATGGACTAGAGCAAGCAAAACATTGGCGACGTGGATGGGCATAGCTTGTTAGGGAAGCGGGGAAGCAGTGAGTGAGGGAAATGAGGCCAAGGGTCAAGCAGACCATGAAGCCTGGCATGCAACTCTAACTTATTTACATAGACGTTGTCTTGGGGGCAGTAGGGGGCCACGGAAGAATTTTAATGGGCAGGAGAAGGATGATATGCTCATGGCGGTATTTGATAAAGGTTGCAAAGTGGAGAATGGAGGCTAGAAAGACCGGGAGTAGCAGCAGGAGGGCCACTGAGGAGGTTGTCGTATTAGCCCAGTGAATGGGTCTCAGATGTACTTGCCCAAGGGTCCCAGTTTGAGACCTCTGATACAGGAAGAGGTGGCTGAAGAAAGCACAATGTAGGACTCTTCTGTTTGCTGGAATCCAGTCTTAGGGGAACTTGTGCTGAAAATGTCCATTCATTCATCCGTGAACTTCATGTCTCTACAGGTGGACATGTATGCGGGTGCCATCTTTATTCAGCAGTCTCTGCACCTGGATCTCTACCTGGCCGTAGTTGGGCTGTTGGCCATCACGGCTCTGTACACCGTTGCAGGTGTGTCTGAACGAGAGGTGATGCCTGAGAGGCCGTGGGCCACCCCCGCCCCCATCTTTTCCTGGCCCATCTTCTGATGTTCTAGCGTGTTAAAACCATCCATTCATTACACCTCGGTCAATGACCCCAGATAATGTGGTGCCTCTTGGCCATTGTCTAAGGGAAGAGGGCTTCCCGATTAGAGGGAGGATTGAAAAATGCACCACGATTGCATCAAGCTATTTTCCATTTATTTACTGCAGAATTATTTATTGAAAACTGAGTGAGGCGCGTGTCTGTTCACATGCACTCTGCAAAGCGAGATGGTAAGCAACTGTAATCTCGGAGAATAACGTGCGGCAGCATCGTTTTTCCCCGTCGGAACCACACTCCAGGAGAGTGACTGGCATAGAGTATGGCCTGGACAAATATCTGTGTTGGAATATTCACCTTTTAATCTTCATCTTCTGCTCCAGCTCACCCTTCTCTGCTTCCTCTTCGTATAATATAACTCATTCCACAAATCTGTCTGGATATCACCTACAT
Source organism: Panthera uncia (assembly GCF_023721935.1). NCBI lineage: Eukaryota > Metazoa > Chordata > Mammalia > Carnivora > Felidae > Panthera > Panthera uncia. Next base: position 13,955,692 of record NC_064815.1, read on the forward strand.
GTGCTAGACATCGTGCTAGGAAATGAGGTAGAGCAGCAATAGACAAAACAGGCAAAATCTTGACCCCAAAGGAACTTCTATTCTAATAGGGACGGGGAGACAGACAATGAACAAGGAAACCAATAAATTATATCAGGATGTATTGTTATAATCTGATAAGTGCTGTGAAGGAAGTTCCACGCAGGGTGAGGTGGGGAGTGATGGGTAAGGAGAGGTTTTTTATTATTATTTTTTTTTACATAGCATGTTCAGAGAAGGCCTTTCTAAGGTGACATCTGAACCACATTTAAATGAAAGGAAGGAAACTTTAAAGACAAGGACAGAGGAAGAGAAGACCAGGCCAGGAGAAGGGCACATGTAAAGACTCATGCTTTGTTTGGGGAACAGAAAGGCGGTCAATGTGGCTGACGCTGAATGAGCAGATGGCTCAAGCTGCGACCCGCTAACCTCCAGGGGGGCCACTCCCACCAGGCAGAGCCGGATTGCCACACCCTCCCCCGCCCCCCACCCCGTGCGGCTCAGCAGGGGATGGGGGAAAGGCCAGCAACCGGTGCCTTGAGGGAAATGAAAGATGAAATGAGCCTGGATCTTGCTCCGAGGGCTGTGGAACACCACGGGAGGCTCTAAGCTCAAGAGCGGTCAAATCAAACCCATGCAAAGGCCCCTGAAGAATCTCTCAGAGTGTTCCACACTAATGGAAGCTGTGTGCCTGGAGCCCAGGGAAAGGGAAGGGCTAGTCCCAGTAGCCAATTTACCTTTGTTTCCTGGTCTGCGTGTCCCATTAGACTGTAATCTCCATGAGGACAGGGAACATGGCTGTTTTGCTTGCTTCTCTATCCCTACCATGGAGAGCTAGGTAGGGCACTCACCAGATATTTGGTGAACAGTTGAATAAAATACTAAACAGAGTGCATGGCACGTGATAAATTGTTCAGTGAACATCAGTATAGAAACGACGGCGGGTTTCAGTGGCACCCGGCTTCAGGATCACTGCACTCAGGCAGCAGAGAGTTGGGACAAGAGTCTAGGCTGGGTGTCTGCCCATTTGTGACAGGGCCCTATTCCTGCTGGCCAGGAAGGAGGAGGCATGGTAGAGAACCCCACACCTCTGCCCATGTTTTTTATTGCACGCTGACTTTGCCCACTCGTAAAACATGCTCAGATCAGATAAACATCCCTTTCCCTTTGGGAAGAAGGAGGTATAGTATAAGGAAGAGACTAGAAAGATGGCCTTGGCCAGATAGATTTGCTGCCATTATTGTCATTACCAAGACTATGCTAGGTGGCAAAAGTAAGAAGAATTCACTGAGGCCAACCACAGGAGCCTGCTCAGGAAGCCTGTTAGGGCTCTGAATACCTAGTACTCATATCCTTTTTCCAGGGTTAAAAATAAAGCTGTTCAGAGCTTGGGGACTACAGGCCATGCATCACTTCCTGAATCAGTTAGAAATTACTGTGTAACGAACCACCCACAGATACAAGGATGTAAAACAATGGTCTTAAGCAAGAGCAGAAGCTTCAGGGCCCTTGAGGGCTAGGCTTAGGCCTGCACAGTCGCACTCCCCCATATTCTGTTGGTCGAAGCAAGTCATTTGGCCAACCCCATAGTTAAGACATAGAGAAATCAGCTTTATTTACATCAACATGAAAAGCAGGAGAACCTGGGTGGCTCAGTTGGTTAAACATTCAGCTTTGGCTCAGGTCATGATCTCACAGTCCATGAGTTCGAGCCCCACGTCAGGCTCTGTGCTGACAGCTCAGGGCCTGGAGCCTGCTTCGGATTCTGTGTGTCTCTCTCTGCCCTTCTCCAATTCATGCTGTCTCTCTCTCTCTCTCTCTTTCTCTGTCTCTCAAAAACAAACATTTAAAAATTAAAAAAAAAAAAAAACAACAACATGAAAAGGAGCAGGAAAGCCACAAGGCAACATGGGCCTGTGCCCAGGAAGGAGGTCTTGTGGCCATCTTTGTAAACAACACTAAGAAATCTCAGGTCTTGAGCTTCCAGATTCTCTCTGTTGTTACCCAGGGTGTCCGACCCTCATCTCCATGCTTATTCCCACCCCCACCCCCAGGTGGCCTGGCTGCTGTGATCTACACGGATGCCCTGCAGACTCTGATCATGCTTATAGGAGCACTCATCCTGATGGGCTACAGTAAGTGGGGCCCCAGGGTCACTTGGGTGGGTGACAGGCCCTCTCTCAGGAAGGGACATCTGCTCTCATCATGGGGATCAGCAAACCCAGCTGCCAAAAGCATACCCCTGGGGCATTCCATCACGGATGATTTCCTTGAGACATGGTTGTTTTAGCTGGAAGAGAACTGAACTTATGGAAATTTACTGTTTTTTTTTTTTTTCAAGTTTATCCATTTATTTTGAGAAAGAGAGAAAGCACCGGGGGGGTGGGGGTGGGGGTGGGAAAGGGCAGAGAGAGAGAGAGGGAGAGAGAGAATCGCAAGCAGGCTCTGCACTGTTAGCACAGAGCCGACGCGGGGCTCCGACTCACGAACCGGGACATCATGACCTGAGCTGAAGTCGGACGCTTAACCAACTGAGCCACCCAGGCGCCCCGGAAATTTACTGATTTTTAGGTAAAAATGAATAGTTCCTCCTATATTGAGAGGGAAAAATGATTAATAAATAAAAGGGACACAGGGACAAAATTCTTCTTACAGAAGAATTCCAATTAATAAATGCAGACAGAGGGAGAGAAATAGAAAATCAACATGAGGGCACCACTGTGATAATTGGAGGCAAGATTCAACGGTAAATGCTCAAGATAGCAGGGATTTTTGCATGATCTCAGTTACCATGTCCAAGATATTCACTAATCACAAAGGGGAAAATAGTCGCTTTACCGTGGGGCAACCTGGCATGCACCATTGTAGCTAAGTGATTGCGGTCAATGTCTCCAGGAATAGGACATATTGATATGTAGCTGCTCATAGGGTGAGAGGGACATAACGGAGCCTCTGTGCCACGCTTACCAAAAACACATAATTATTCAGGAATAAACATCAGACATCCGATGGAGAATCATTTTACAAGATTCCTAGTCAGTTCCTCAAGAGTGTCAAAGCCACAAGAAATAAGGACTCGGGAATTGTCTAGGAACAGGGGTCGAGGAGATACGAGTTTTATCATAGCATTGTGCCTTTCTGCACACTTTAAATTGTGTTTATGTGCAGCTTTCGTCTTTTATCTTTTTTATTTTTTTTTTTTTTAATTTTTTTTTTTAACGTTTATTTATTTTTGAGACAGAGAGAGACAGAGCATGAACGGGGGAGGGTCACAGAGAGAGGGAGACACAGAATCTGAAACAGGCTCCAGGCTCTGAGCTGTCCGCACGGAGCCCAACGCGGGGCTCGAACTCACGGACCGCGAGATCGTGACCTGAGCCGAAGTCGGATGCTTAACCGACCAAGCCACCCAGGCGCCCCAACGCTTTCATCTTTTAAACAAAACTTTAAGGAAGTTAATTATGGAAAAATTGTTTCGCAACATGAACAAAAATTGCTCATTAACTTTAACAAATGTTTTGGACCCTCATGAAGAAGAAAACTTCACTGATATACTGTATATGAAGAGGAAATACAGGGGCGCCTGGGTGGCTCAGCCAGTTAAGCATCTGGCTTCAGCTCAGGTCATGATCTCACGGTTCGTGAGTTTGAGCCCTGAGTTAGGCTCTGGACTGACAGCTCAGAGCCTGGAACCTACTTGGGATTCTGTGTCTCCTTCCCTCTCTGTCTCTCCCCAACTCTCGGTCTCTCTCAAAAATAAATAAACATTTTTTTTTAAAAAAGAGGAAATACAAATGAGTAACAAATACATGAAGGACAATTGTCAGCTGTATTAGAAAAATGCTCGGTGTGGTCACTGTCATAAATACCAAACCTTTGAACCTCCCAGGGCTTCACGAGCTGCTTATGACAGGTTTTAGATGCAAAGAGACCCAAAATATAGATCTTCCCAAGTTCTGTCATTCTTAGCAACACCTCTAGATCTTTCTCCACAAAAGTATGGGTTCTCAGTGGGGAAGTTCCATTACTTAATCCATTACAGTCAGGCAGGAAAGAGATTACAGATCAGCCCTCTGTAATCTTCATCAATCTGCTTTATTAGATGTTTTCCCAAGGGATCTGCAGATATTCACATGTTGAAAACTAACTGGCCATATACGTGTGGGTTAATTTCCGTGCCCTCAATTCTGTCCCATTGGTCTATGTGTCCCATTGGTCTGTGAGTCTTTATGCCAACACCATATGGTTTTGGTTTCTGCAGCTTTATAATAAGCTTGAAATCAGAAAGCACAATGCCTCCCACCTTGTTCTCCTTTCTCGATGTTGCTTTGGGTATCTGGGTCTTTCGTGGCTCCATATGAATTTTAGGATGATTTTTTTTTTTTTCTATTTCTGTGAGGAAAGCCATTGAAATTTTGATGGGGATTCCACTGATTTTGTAGATTGCAGGGCACCTGGCTGGCTCAGTTGTCAGAGAATGCGACTGTTGATCTCAGGCTCGTGGGTTCAAGCTTCACGTTGGGCATAGAGCTTATTAAGAAAAGAAAAAGAATCTGTAGATCTCATTGGGGGGTGTGGACATGCTGATAATATTAATTCTTTTTTTTTTAATGTTTATTTTTACTTTTGAGACAGAGAGAGACAGAGCACGAACGGGGGAGGGGCAGAGAGAGAGGGAGACACAGAATCCGAAGCAGCTCCAGGCTCCGAGCTGTCAGCACAGAGCCTGATGTGGGGCTTGAACCCATGAACTGTGAGATCGTGACCTGAGCCGAAGTCGGACGCTTAACCGACTGAGCCACCCAGGCGCCCCTGATAATATTAATTCTTCTAATCCATGAACACAATATCTGCCCATTTATTTGTGTTTTCCTTAATTTCTTTCATCAGTGTGTTATAGTTTTCAGTGCACGGACACTTCATCTTCTTGGTTACAATTGTTCCTATTTTTTTTTTTTTTTTAATCCTCTGTGATGCAATTGTAAACGGGGTTTTCTTAATTTCTCCTTTCAATCGTTTGTTAGCGTATAGAAACACAACTGATTTTTGTATGTTGGTTTTTGTATCTGCAACTTTACTGAATTCATTAAAAAAATTTTTTTTAGATGTTTATTTTTCAGAGAGAGACAGCACAAGTCTCTCTCAAAAAAAAAAAAAAAAAGAAGAAAAAAGAACCTTACAATATTACACTCCCAAATCCTCTCTTCTTTTATTGTTGCCATACATTTACAGATGTTTTAAACCCCAATACAACGCTACAAGTTTTGCTTTAGACAGTCATTTGTCTTTTAGAGTGATTAAAAAGAAGAAAAAGCCTTTTTTTTTTTTTTAAAGCCATTTATATTAACCTTCATTTTAACTAACCCCATGTTGGGTGTAGACATTACTTAAAAATAAAATCTTAAAAATAAATAAATTGTTATTACGCTCACTGCTGTTCTTACTGTTTAATGGAGCAAATATGTAAATTATTGAGTCACAATTTTTATGTTTCAATGATTGTCTTCAGTATATCTGTTTCCTTTACAGTCCTATGTATTTTGTATTATGTTATTAATATTTTTTAATGTTTATTCATTTTTGAGAGAGAGAGAGAGAGCACCAGGAGGGGAGGGGTAGGCAGAGAGGGAGACACAGAATCCAAAGCAGGCTCCGGGCTCTTAGCTGTCAGCACAGAGCCGACGCAGGGTGAGATCATGACCTGAGCTGAGGTCAGATGCTTTACTGACTGAGCCACCCAGGCGCCCCTGATTATTAATATTTTGAGAAGCAATACATAATCACTACCGAAGGCATATAAAAAAAGTTAAGAACCTTGAAGGCGACTAACCTTCCTGAGTAGCTCTGCTCTAAGTAGGATTTCACCCATCTCCTACCATCCCCTTAACCACTTGGTGTGGATTGCTCTGAGTTTCTGGACAATTTGCTATTCCTCTGAATTCTAGGTTTTGCTGCAGTCGGAGGGATGGAAGGCCTAAAGGAGAAGTACTTCTTGGCCCTGGCTAGCAACCGGAGTGAGAACAGCAGCTGCGGACTGCCCCGAGATGACGCCTTCCATATTTTCAGAGACCCACTGACATCCGACCTCCCGTGGCCCGGGATCCTATTTGGAATGTCCATCCCGTCGCTCTGGTACTGGTGCACGGATCAGGTACAGACCAGCTGGCTGAGCGAGCGCCCTCCGGGAGGCTTCTTTCCTTGGGGGGGGGCGGAGACTCTGGTTTTTCTTCCCTCCATCTGCTCTTGTTTGCATTCCCCGCCCCCCTTGCCCCCAAGCTCGACTACTTCCTTTTTACATCTGTGTGTTGTTTTACCTCTTGAGCTTGCTCATGTAGGGGCAAATCCAAAGCTACTAATATTTGCAAAGGGGAACTCTTTTCTTTTTGAGAGAGAGAAAAAGAGGGTGCAAGTGCGCAAGGGGCAGAGAGAGAGAGAGGAGAGAAAATCACATGAGGGGCAGAGGGAGAAAGAGAGAAGTGGGGTTCCCCCGAAGCAGGGCACAAGCTTACCCAATGTGGGACTTGAACTCACAAACCGTGAGATCATGACCTGAGCCAAAGTCAGATGCTTAACGACTGAGCCACCCAGGTGCCTCTCTCTTTTTTTTTTTTTTTAAGTTTATTTATTTATTTTGAGAGAGAGAGAGCAGGAGCAGGGGTGGGGCAGAGAGAGAGAGAGAGAAAGAGAGAGAGAGAGAATCCCAAGCAGGCTCTGCACCATCAGTGCAGAGCCTGATGTGGGACTCAAAACCATGAACCGCGAGATCATGACCTGAGCTGAAACTGAGAGTTGGTCACTCAACTGACTGAGCCACCCAGGCGCCCACGAAGGGAAACTCTTAATACATCCTGCTAATGTCGGGAAAGATCCACTAAGCAAAACAGGTGATATATTTCAAAAGGAGGTTAAAACTGATAGTGGGCCTCATTTGCTCAACAAATACTCACTGGGTGTCCTCTGTGCACCAGGCACTTGGAAATCATGAGCAAACAAATCAGACAGGGCTCTCGCCTCTCTCGGAGCTCACCTTCTTCTAGTGGGGGGGTAGACAGACAATATATCTATTTAAGCAAATTGTGTGGAATATTTAAAGGTGATATATATCATTTTTTTTTTTTTAAAGCAGGGTAGGGAAACAGGGGTTGAGTGTGGGAGTGCAGTTTAAAATAGGGTGGTGGTATGGGTTCCTGGGTGGCTGAGTTGGTTAAGCATCCAACTTTGGTTCAGGTCATGATGTCACGGTTCGTGGGTTCAAGCCTCACATTGGGCTCTCTACTGTCAGCACAGAGCCTGCTTCCAATCCTCTGTCCCCTCTCTCTGACCTCCCCCACTCATACTCTCTCAAATAAATACACATTTAAAAAATTAAAAATAAATTAAAATTTTATTTATTTAAAAAAAATTTTTTTTAATTTATTTTTGAGACAGAGCATGAATGGGGGAGGGTCAGAGAGAGAGAGGGAGACACAGAATCTGAAACAGGCTCCAGGCTCTGAGCTGTCAGCACAGAGCCCGACACGGGGCCTGAACTCACGAACCACGAGATCATGACCTGAACCAAAGTCGGATACTCAACCGACTGAGTCACCCAGGCGCCCCTGAAAATTTATTTTTTAAATGTGTATTTATTTTTGAGAGAGAGAGAGAGAGAGACCGTGATTGGGGAAGGGGCAGAGAGAGAGGGAGACACAGAATCCAAAGCAGGCTTCAGGCGCCCCATAAAAATAAATTAAAATTTTTTTAAAAAGGGCAGTGGTGGAACGTGCAACTCTTAATCTCAGGGTTGAGCTGACGCCCCACACTGGGTGTAGAGATTAAAAATATATACTAAAAAATAAATAAAATAGGGTGGCAAGGGGAGGTAGGACCAAGAAGTGACCCTTGGAAGCACAGGCTTCGAAGGAGAGGAGCAGGGCTCCCAGCGATAGGTGGGGAACAGAGTGTGCAGCAGAGGGAACAGCCTGTGCAAAGGAGAAAGCAATAAGGTACAAGGCAGCACAGGATGCATAATTAGCCCTTGTGTTGACAGAGCGTGGATAGAATCAACGTTCACATTTCTTACATTTGCACAAAGGAGCCGGATGCATGTAGGTAAAAGAAAGAAGAGGGCTCATGGGCAGGGAGACAGGGCAGACGCGCCAGGTTGGATGGAAGTTGTTTCCTCCTGTGCACCTGTTCGTACTTTGTCAAGATTTAAGCCCCGTGAATCAAAATGCCTCTCCTGTCGAAGACCAGAGATCCGTGTGCCATCTTGGCAGCCGTATTGCAGAGTCAGGGCTGATGGAAGTTTAACCGAAGTAACGATCATGGCGTGGGGCCGCGGAATGTATGCCGGTCAACACTGCAGGAAAAGGAGGCCAGGTCCCCCCACGGGCCGCGACTCCTCTGCGCCCGGGGCAGTGGTGGGCGCAGCACACATGAACCGCCCCTCTAAGAGGGAGCCCGTCCTTGGCAAATCTTCTCCCCCTCAGCCCATCTCAGGTAGAGGAGACCTTGGGACACAGCGCAGATCTAGGTTAACAGCATGAGCTTTGAACTTCACAGGCCTGGGAGCACCTGGGTGGCTCAGTCGGTTGAGCATCCGGTTTCCGCTCGGGGTGTGAGTTTCAGCCTCGCATCGGGCTCTGCACTGACAGCGCGGAGCCTGCTTGGATCCCCCATCCCCCTCCCTCTCTGCCCCTCCCCCACCTCAAAGATAAACATGAAAAAAAGCAAACTTACCAGGCCTGGAGTTAAGTTCAGGGGGCGTAACCTTGGCATCCTAACATCTTGTTTCCTCATCTGTTAAGTGGGGTTACTAATGGTTACAGAAGAGGGAAGCATGAGGAATTCGGTCATAGTCCTTTTGTTGCAGAGACAGCTGATATACCATTAAAAACATTTATAGGTTTGCTATGGTTTATGTTACTGCTATTTTTTTTTTTTAAGTAGGCTCCACGCCCAATGTGGGGCTTAAACTCATAATGTTGAGATGGAGAATCGCAAAGGGGAGCCTTGTGTGGCTCAGTTGGTTAAGTGTCTGGATTCAGCTCAGGTCGTGATCTCACAGCTTGTGGGTTCAAACCCCATGTCGGGCTCTGTGCGGATGGCTCAGAACCTGGAGCCTGCTTTGGATTCTCTCTGCGCCTCTCTCTGCCCCTCCCCTACTCACGCTCTGTCTCTCTCCCTCAAATAAACGTTTTTTTAAAAATTAAAAAAAAAAAAAAATCACATGTTCTACCCACTGAGCCAGCCAGACGCCCCTGTTAACTGCTCTTGACACAGTATGAATTTGTGCAAATATTTCCTTGAGATTCCTCACGCCCTTCTTAGTTGGGATCCCAGCATGCACCCTTTGAAAGCCGCCTCCAACCCACCTTGCATGGTTCAGGAGCCTGGGGACGTAGTCACAGAAGACTCTGTCTCCTTCCAAATGCCAGGCAGGGCAAGAGGGCCTAGAAACCCAAGCCCTCCTTGACGCTGTACTGGTTTTGACCACACAGTGTAGCTGCTGACCTAGATTCTGTAGGGTCTTCTGACTTGGTTCACTGTGCTGGTGCTGCCCTAGGGAACGCACAGCCCTCTGTCTAGGCTACTTTTAGAACAGGACACGGGCAAAGCAGCATTCACAATTCACAAAGAATGTTCCAGATCTTCCTGGGTAGAGACTGAGAAGGTAAGTAACAGTGGACAATTATAATGGCATTTAAACATTTCCTGATACTGATCCAGGCCCTGATCTAACCATTCGGTGAATTAATTCCTTTTCATACTAGTCCTATGAACTGTGGTTCCATGACTTGGGCCTGGGGGTGTGCTCTGTCTCTCTCTTAAAAAAATTTTTTTAAATTAAGAAAAAAATTTTTTTAGCGTTTATTCATTGTTGAGAGACAAAGCAAGAGTGGGAGAGGGGCAGAGAGAGAAGGAGACAGGAGACACAGAATCGGAAGTGGGCTCCAGGCTCCGAGCTGTCCGCACAGAGCCCGACACAGGGCTCGAACTCACAAACCATGAGATCATGACCTGCGCTGAAGTCGGACACTTAACCGACTGAGCTACCCAGGCACCTGTCTCTCAAAAATATTTTAATGTTTATTTATTTTTGAGAGAGGGAGAGGCAGAGCATGAGTAGGGGAGGGGCAGAGAGAGAGGGGGAGACACTGAATGCGAAGTAGGCTCCAGGCTCTGAGCTGTCAGCACAGACCCGACACGGGGCTTGAACCACAAACCATGAGATCATGACCTGAGCTGAAGTCGGATACTTAGAGAAGTTCCATGGGAAGTTGTAACTGGCCCACCTTGGATTTGTACTTGTCCTTAATTGAAAATGGTAGCCAGAGAAATAGAGTAACTCTGTGGAGAAATCTAATTGGCCAGCGGCAATCCCAGGATAAAGGAGTGGGGAGGGAACAGAATGGGATTCCTGGCTTCCCGAACTGTACCATGGGTATTGGAGATAGGGAAGCAATGTTTCCTCTGAGGGAAGCCAGGCAAACCAAGATCCTAAGTCCTTGACACGTACTCAGGAGCTGTGCACACTTAGTTTGCCGTTACAGAGAGCCACCTCAGCTCCCAACCACCCCACTGTTTTCCAGGTGATTGTTCAGCGGTCTCTGGCTGCCAAGAACCTGTCCCATGCCAAAGGAGGCTCTCTGATGGCTGCCTACCTGAAGGTGCTTCCTCTCTTCATGATGGTATTCCCTGGAATGGTCAGTCGTGTCCTCTTCCCAGGTGAGAAGACAGTGGGGAGTAGAGGCCATCTGTCTTTGGTTTCAGGCCCTTTGAGTTTCATACATGTTCTAAATGTATGACTGCCATCATAGAATGTGATTGGAGTCCCTGCAGAGTGATTTTGACTGAGGTATCTCCATCCGGACATTTGACTCTATACTGTTTCCCAACAGGGGTTCAACAGGAACGTCTAGTATATGTCCAATCGAGGGGTGACCCGTGTGTATTTTTTTGAAGCCACAAACTGAGCTAAGACCTTGTGGTTCCAGATGTCAGTTTCCTAAAGACTAATGTGAGAGTTCCTCTTAATGCTTTAGTGTTTCAGCTCCATTTGGTCATTTTGGCCCAGTGGCCAAATAACTTTGGGGGTATTTAACAAAAATCAGGGATATCATAGCCTCTAGAATATTTGCCTTAGAAAAGTTTTTTCAGTCTGGTAAAGTGATGACATTTGCACTGTGTGGATAAACAGGACTGGGGGGAGGGTGTAATCGGGAGTCACTGTGATGTCAGGAACTGCTGATCTGTATGGAGGAAAGTTCCTCTTCTTCCATATCGGTGAGCCTTCTCTCATGCCCACCAAGGCTGTTGTTAACTCAAAGGGGAGTGTAACCTAGAGTGCTTCCTCCTTTGTGCTTTATCCTAAACAGTGCCACCTGGTAAAGAAAGGGTAGTGTTATGCCCAGAATTCGTGATCCCCAAAGACCACTAGGGAGCCGAGTCCGATGCAAAAGCAAAGAGCCTTTATTCGAGCTAGCTCGAGCTCAATCCCCTACCTGCACCGACTCAGCGGTGAGATACCAGGGAAAGGGAAAAAGAGCGAGTTTCAAAAGGACAAAGGTTTTACTGGGGCCTAGGGGCAGTTGGTCAGGTAATGGCTATGGCCTCAGCCGATTGGCTGGGGAAGGGTCCGAGTCCTGTTAGGCAGGTGAGGGGGGGGTTACTCAAGGGGAGGAGGTGTGGTCAAGGTGAAGGACACAGAACAAGATGGAGTCGGCCGGCGTAGGCCCGCCCTTTCAGTAGGATGGCCCAGAAATTTTGTCAGAATAATTTAGGACAGTAAGCATTAGGAGGAAAGTGTGGGGAGCTGTCCGTGGTGCTAGACGCTGGGCTCATGCTCCTGCAGTCCAGATGGCATGGAGAACCCAGAGTCACTGGGCCGGTGTCCAGGGAAAGTGCACAAGGCTTGGAAAAACCCTCCTGAGACTAAGAGCTGGAGTGACTTGATGGAAAGTACACAGCTCTCGGGTAGGCTTAACATGTGCACAAGAAAGCAGCTTTAAACAACCTACGTTCATCACGCCGAGTCTTACCGAGAGTGCAGTGGTTATGAATATGGACTCTGATTTGAACGGTACAGCCAGAATCCTGGCTCTGCCACATACTAGCTGTGTGACCTTGGAAAGCCACTTGCCTCTGTTTCCTCACTCATAAAACGGGGATATTACTTCATGAGACGTAAAGCAGTTCTGGCACAAGTAAGCACTGTAGAAGTGTTTGCTCTTTTTTTTTTTTTTTTTTTTTAAATGTATTATCTCATTTACTCCTCAAAACAGCCTTAAGAGATAGGTACTGTTAGGGCTGTTTTCATTTACAGATGAGGATATTGAAGTTCAGAGAAGTCAGTTAATCTGCTCATTTATTTATTCTTCTGTGTATCCACCAAAGATCCTGAGAGCCAATGATCTGCCAGGCCTTATTCTAGAAGATGCTGGGGATCCATTAGTGAATAAGACAAACAGTATCTCTGCTGTTGTAGGGCTCACATTCTAGTGGTAGAGGAGAAAAAGATTATAAATATCCATTGATTGTGCCGACAGCTGTGAGTGACAGGCACAGGGAGATGTTGCAGGGAATTCTGGGCAGTGGTTTCTTCTGACAAGCTTTCCAGGGATGTCCTCTGTGACAAGGCAGCCGTTGATCCACAAAGGGGCGCCTGGGTGGCTCAGTCGGTTAAGTGTCCAACTTTATCTCGGGTCGTGATCTCGCGGCTCGTGAGTTCGAGCCCCACGTCGGGCTCTGTACTGACAGCTCAGACCTGGAGACTGCTTTGGATTCTGTGTCTCCCTCTCTCTCTGCCCCTCCCCTGCTCATACCCTGTCTCTCAAAACTAAACATTAAAAAAAAAAAAGTTGATCCATATGGATGTTTTCAAAATACATTTCAGAGTGGAGCCAATAAGATTTTTTTTAAGTTTATTCATTTATTTTGAGAGAGAGAGAGAGAGAGAGAGAGAGAGAATCCCAAGCAGGTCCTGCGCTGTCAGCACAGAGCCTGATGCGAGGCTCAGACTCACCAACTGTGAGGTCGTAACCAGAGCTGAAATCAAGAGTCCAGCATTTAACGACTGAGCCACCCAGGCGCCCCGAGCTAATAAGATTAATGATGGGTTGGATGTGGGGGTTAAGGAAGAGCAACCTAGACCCCTCCTAGGCTACGTGACTTGCCAGAAGTTACCTGGCTAGTGCTGGGTGAGCTGGGATTTGAACCTAGGTGCATCGGCCTCCAAAGCCCGACTCTTAATCACGTATCTTAGGATTTTTTTTTAAGTTTGTTTATTTTGAGAGAGAGAGCACGCATGGCAGGGAAGGGGCAGAGAGATAGGGAAAGAGAGGATCTCAAGCAGACCCCGCATTGTCAGCGCAGAGCCCGACGCGGGGCTCGAACTAATGAATCATGAGGTTTTGACCTGAGCAGAAACCAAGAATTGGATGCTCAACTGACTGAGCCAGCCAGGTGCCCCTCATGTTACTGTATCTTGCAGCAAATTACACTTTAAGCTTTGGATCGGTGTCTGGAAGACCAATCACAAGACCCTGACCATCACTGTTAACAGCCAGCCAATCAGCAATCACGATGCCATGTTCTTTGCCCCTAAGGACTTTGTAATGTAATGGATGAGTCTGGTACTCGGGAAAAAGCAAGCTAAAATATAAATCAAAACACTCTAGCATGTGGTACCAGCAGTAAGTGTGAAGGGAGAGTGAAGTAGGGTGGAGAGGGTGAGGTGGTCGTAGTGTGTTTGAAGGCCTGGACAAGTGCTTCTCCAAGTGTGGTCCCCAGTCTAGCAGCATCAGTGTCACCTTGGAACTTGTTAGAAATGCAGGCTTTCAGGGGCGCCTGGGTGGCTCAGTCTGTTGAGCATCTGACTCTTGATTTCGGCTCAGGTCATGATCCCAGAGTTGTGGGATCGAGCCCCCTCCACACTCAGTGTGAAGCCTGTTTAATTCTGTCTCTCTCTCTCCCTGTCTCAGTCTGCCTCTCTCCCCAACCTGTGCTCTCTCTCTTTAAAAACAATGCAAATTTTCAGGCCCCATCCAAGACCTACTGAATCAGAATCCCTTGGAGTTGAAGCCCGGCAATCTGTTTTTAACAAGCCCTCCAGAAGACTGAGAAACCCCGGCCACTCTACTTACCTGTTCCTGTGTCTTCCCCCATGTCTGCTCTGCCAGGTGCCCCCTGAATCCTCAGTTGGGTCCAGAAACCACCTAAAAGGATGCTGCAGTCCTGAGCTATCATGAGTCTGGACAACACTCTCTTCCGCTTATCCAAGTGAGAAATGGTGCAGACTTTGAAATGAACCCTAGTGGAAACTAAGGGAGAAGCAAAACCACCCTCAAAACCAATAAAACATGAGTCTAGAAATGTGCCCATTTTCAAAGCCAATGGTCCCACCTGAGCCCTGGAAATACGCTAGGGGAATGAGACCCACCCATGATACTTCTAGCTGTATGATTTGAGGAAGCCTTTTCACCTCTCTGGGCCTCAATTTACTTGCCTTTAAAATAGGGGTAATAACCACATCTTCCCCATGGAGTTGTGAAGAATATAGAGAAGGTATATGTACTGTCTTTCTCCGTAGCACCTGAGCCATAGTGAACCTCCGGTGAATGTTGGCATTCAGAAACAGGTTTTGTGTTATTCGGATCTGACATTGCCAGAAGCATCCTTCCTGTCAGACATCAGAGGTTCTGACAGAAGAACCTGCCCCAGATCTGAATGGTTGATTAATTAACCTAAGGCATGTGGGTGGTTGTTACTGAATGGTGGGTTAATGATCTGCCAGGCCGCTGGTTCCACATGTAACTTAGCTGAGCCAACTAATATCCTTATGGATTCTTTAAGCTGAACAGACAAGGACAATGGCCTTGTAAACTGTGTCTGTCACATTTCATGGTTGAAGGTTGCATGTCGAGAAGGGTAAACAACATGAAGTTAACAACCAAAGGTTAAACTGTGTAGTTAATTAAATATCTCGGGGAGAGTCTTTCTCCTTCTAGATGTACCTTGAAGAGAGGGGCTTTTGGACAAAAAGAAGCAAAGCCCATAGGATTTGAAGGTGAACAAGACCTTTGCCCGACTGGGAGGCTCCTTACCATGTTCTGGGCATGGGAATGACAGTACTTCCTTATCTTTTAAGACTTCTCAGAGGAGTCATAAAAAGCCAAGAACTTTGAACTCTCAAAATAATTTTTCTTAAGATGTTTTCAGCTCAAGACTTCTCATCAAATATCACTTTTGGTCTACAGTTTTAATTTTATGTAAGGATTGAACCAGAGTTTTGGGGGCATCTACTTCTATTCCGCAGCAATTGTATGATCAGTTGTGGCCACAACACCCATTGGTGGATGTTAGTGGAGCAAAGGGTCCCGTCCTTGAGAAGACAAATGACAGCGTGTGGAGAAATTTTATAGAGACCAGTATGACTTTGGACTTCCCAGTGGATGAAAGGGCCAAGAGTATTTCCATTTCTGAGGTCTGATGTTACAAAAAGGAAGATACAACAATATTGCATTTAAAAAAATTTTTTATTCATTTTTGAGAGAGACAGAGACAGAGTGTGAGCAGGGGAGGGGCAGAGAGAGAGGGAGGCACAGAATCTGAAACAGAGCTGTCAGCACAGAGCCCGACACGGGGCTTGAACCCACGAACCGCGAGATCATGACCTCAGCCGAGGTTGGAAGCTTAACCAGTTGAGCCACCCAGGTGCCCCATTTTGCATTTTAAAATCGTGGTCTCCTTTGACATTTATTAAATTAGCAGTTTTAATGCAGGTAAAAATATAGAATATATAAGCTCATCTGGTATACTGTCCAACATCTGCTTTTGAGGCCTCACCTAAATGGTTATCATGACATTGGAACTGCATTGGAGTGGGCGGGGGGTGGGGGGGAAGTCAGCACAGGCAGTGGAGGGCTCCATGTTCACTTGTAAACTGAGGTTCGAGATGGGCTGAAAAGCAGTGTCACCCCTCAAAATGAGGAAAAAGGACTGAAGCCTTTGGATTGAGAATAGGGGGCCAGGAGTGATTCATGGGAGTTAGTTTTCAGTCCATCTGGCAGAGGAGACTTGAGAGATCACAAGTGGCCCAGCCAAGGTGACAGGTGTTGGGTAGACGTTGGCACGGTGGTGAGGAGCATTGGTCGGCTCAGATATCCGGAGCTGAGGAAGGCAGAAGGTGACAAGGTGACAGGAAAGAGGTCACTCAGATGCAGGTGCCGAACCATTGAGACCATACAGAGTTCTGAAGGTCCCAGTGGTCACAATTGAGCCTCAGATGAAGTGACTGGCTGACTCATTAAAGATGGAAAACATACACTCTCTTGGTCTTCCTCCTCTGAAAAATTGGATTGGGAGTCAGGAGACCTGGGTTTCAGCTCTGCCTCTGACATGACATAGGTGTTTATAATCAGGTCCCTCGCCCTGGTTCCTTATCTGTGAAAGGGTTAAAGTAATCTCTGCCTTCCTCATATGGTTATGAAAAAGTAAACAGCAGTTCTGTGATAGCTAGCCTCGGCCCCATAAAAATTTATTGAGCACCTACTCAATGCCACACACTCTGTCCTCCGAGCCGGAGACCTAGGCTCATCTTCTGGGATTGTGTTCATCCTTAAGCTAGGAAGACATAAAGAACTACAGATGCCAGGGGGCACCTGGGTGGCTCAGTCGGTTGAGTGTCTGACTTCGGCTCAGGTCATGATCTCACAGTTCGTGAGTTCGAGCCCCGCCTCGGGCTCGGTGCTGACAGCTCAGGGCCTGGAGCCTGCTTCAGATTCTGTGTCCTCCTCTCTCTCTCCGTCCCACCGCTGCTTGTGCTCTGTCTCTCTCTTTCAAAAATGAACAAACATTAAAAAAATTAAAAATAAAAAAGAAAGAACTACAGATGCCAGGAAGCCATGATGGATTTACACTAGAAAACTAGAATGCTGTCCAGGAGGGAAAAGACCTGATACAGAATTACAGGGAGAGGAGGAGAGACACTCAGCCAGCGTGGTCGCATTGTTATGAGCCTACAATGAAAACAGCTATTGAGGAGATGGGTAAAGAGGGATTTAGAAAATAACTCGCCACGTGCCAGTCAATGGCATTCGCCTTTGCACCTCCGAC
The DNA here is from genome assembly GCF_023721935.1 of Panthera uncia. Lineage (NCBI taxonomy): Eukaryota > Metazoa > Chordata > Mammalia > Carnivora > Felidae > Panthera > Panthera uncia. The sequence goes on from NC_064815.1 coordinate 13,972,807, forward strand.
AAACGGCAGGCAAGATGTGAAATGCTTGCGGCCCCTTTTGGGGGATCCGGGGATGCAGCCTGATGTAGGACACTGTGGAGAGAGTGGCCACTAGGTGTATGTCAGCTTTATTTGGGTCACAGTAATAACAGCTGCAATGCATCCAGCCCTTCCTCCGTATCGGACTGTGTTAAGCGCATGACGTATGTCATCTCGGCCGACCCCCGCTACGATCGTTATGTGACCGTCCCAGTTTTGCAGCGATGGCAAGGTTAAACAAGAAGGTCGTGGTGTAGAGTCCAGGCTCCTTTATTTCATTGAGCTATGCTGGTATATGCAAAAACCCTGGCTCCTGGTGCCGGCCTGCGTCAGTCGGGCCGTGTTTTGGCAAGGCCTGGGCTCAGAGGCTCTGCTCACTCTGGGCCTCGTTTCTTCCACAGATCAAGTGGCTTGTGCGGACCGAGACACCTGCCTGAAGGTCTGCAGCAATCCCTCTGGCTGCTCAGACATCGCGTACCCCAAACTTGTGCTGGAGCTCCTGCCCACAGGTAATGTCCCCTCTCCCCTGAGTGCAGTCCCCTGGAGCGTCCAGAAAGGAGGGCCTCGGCTGAGCCCTGACCTGAAGGAGGGACAAGATGGGAGGGCCGTGGGAGGGACCGAGCCACAGAGCCCCCGAATAAAACCCAGGCCCTGGCTCTGCAGGGGTCTCCGCCTGACTCCCCACAAGCAACCCCAGTCCCTCCTCATGGTCCCCTGAGTTCTGCCCCCTCCTAGGGGCACCGACTGGGATCAGCTGGTGCTACAGGCCTGGGGTCCTGGGGTCATGAGTGGAGGTGACAGCCGGTAGCAGGAGAAACCTGAGGCCCATAGACCTCCCTTTTGCCCCCAGGGCTCCGTGGGCTCATGATGGCCGTGATGGTGGCGGCGCTCATGTCCTCCCTCACCTCCATCTTTAACAGTGCCAGCACCATCTTCACCATGGACCTCTGGAATTGCATCCGGCCCCGGGCGTCCGAGAGGGAGCTCATGATTGTCGGCAGGTAAGGCCGTACTGAGCAGGGCCCGGGGAGGGGAGTGAAAAGTCCCACACACACCCAGGGAGGAGAAAGCTGAGCCCACCCAGAGGCCACGCCCCACCAGCCACTCATCCTGGAGGCTCAGCCTCCTCTGATGGCAAAGGGGAGGTTCCTTAGGACTCTGCGTGCAGAGAAGTCACTCATCCAAGAGACGTTCCCTGAGCACCTACTATGTGCCAGGTGGCCGGGCGCACAGCAGTGCAAAGCAAAGATTTAGTTCTTGCTTTCACAAAACTAAAGAGAAGAGAATTACAGAGAAAGGATAATTAAAAAGCAAATTACAGAGTGCCTGAGTGGCTCAGATGGTTAAGTGTCCAACTCTTGATTTTGGCTCAGGTCACGATCTCATGGTTCGTGGGATCGACCCCCACATTGGGTTCTGTGCTGATGGCATGGAGCCTGCTTGGGATTCTCTCTCTCCCTCTTGTCTCTGCCCCTCCCCTGCTCATGTGCTCTCTCTCAAAATAAATGAATAAACGTTTTTTTTTTTAATTAAAAAAATAAAAGGAAATTACAACCCCAATGAGTGCTATGATCAGGAGCCAGGAGATGTAAACATTCAGAGGAGGAGTCCCCAGCCTGGACTGGGTGGGACCCCAAAGCCTGGTAAAAAGGGGATGGGGTTCTGGGGACTCAGGAAGGCTTTCCTTAAAAAAAATTTTTTTTTAATGTTTACTTATTTTTGAGAGAGAGAGAGAGGCAGAGAGAGACAGAACGTGAGCGGGGGAGGAGCAGAGAGAGGGAGACACAGAATCCGAAGCAGGTTCCAGGCTCTGTGCTGTCAGCATGGAGCCCGACGCGGGGCTCGGGCTCACAAACTGTGAGATGGGGCTCGGGCTCACAAACTGTGAGATCATGATCTGAGCCGAAGTCAGACACTCTACCCGCTGAGCTACCCAGGCACCCCCTCAGGGAAGGCTTTTCTATCAAGGCTTTTTGCAAGGTGCTGAAGTCTAGTGGGGGGAACGGAAGTGGCCAAAATGAATGGTATGCAAATTTTATGTAAAATACATGCTAATAAGGCATCTTGGAGCCCGGAGGGCTGTCTCAGTCTTGGGTTAGTGAAAGCATTCTTAGGTCAGACACAGACAGCATAACCCAGAAAAGAAAAAATAATCGTAATACATCAGACTTCATCAAAAGCTAAAAGTTTTTCACTTCAAAGGACACCATCAAGGCAATGAGAGGAGACGCCACAGATGAGGAGAAAATATTTGCAAGCCATGTAGCTGACAAAGGATCTGCGATCTAGATCAATCTACAAAATGAGACTGTACCCCTAGAAAGCTACACACCCCCTAGAATGGCTGTAATCAAAAAGGCAAGGAGGCTCAGTTGGTCGAGCGTCCGACTTCAGCTCAGGTCGTGATCTGTGGGTTTGAGGCCCACATCGGGCTCTCTGCTGTCAGTGCAAAGCCCGCTTCAGATCCTCTGTCTCCCTCTCTGCCCCTCTGCCACTTGCGCACGTCTCAAAAATAAATAAACATTAAAAAAAGAGAGACAGACACGGAGGTAGAGAAATAGCAACTTTCATAGCACTACAGGTAGGAATGTAAAACGGTCCAACTGTTTAAAACAGTTTGGCGGGTTTTTTTTTTTTTAATGTTAGTTTATTTTTGAGGGAGACAGTGTGAGCAGAGGAGGCGCAGAGAGAGAGAGGGGAACAGAGGCTCTGAAGTGGGCTCAGTGCTGACAGCAGAAAACCCGAGGTGGGGCTCGAATTCACGAGCTATGAGATCATGACCTGAGCCGAAGTGGGACGTTCGAACGACTGAGCCACCCGGGCGCCCCAGCAATGGATGCTCTGAATCTTGATTGTGTTACCCGAAGTTCTGGGATTGTACACTTGCGATGGGGGAATCTTATGGTGTAAAAATTCTACCCCAGTAGAGCTGTTAACAAGAGACAGCAGTAAGCATCCCGGGAGGCACACTAACCAGGGTCTCTCTCGGCCTGCTGTCAGGGTGTTTGTGTTGTTGTTGGTGCTGGTCTCCATCCTCTGGATCCCCGTGGTTCAGGCCAGCCAGGGGGGCCAGCTCTTCATTTACATCCAGTCCATCAGCTCCTACCTGCAGCCGCCTGTGGCTGTGGTCTTCATCATGGGATGTTTCTGGAAGCGGACCAATGAAAAGGTAGCTCTGGACGAGTCCCCGCCACGCGAGAAGCTAGCGCCGCCCCGTGAGGGCGTGGGTGGCGTTTCCGGGGATGCGTTTCTGTGGAGGGAGGCGTGGGGAGGGTGCCACCCGGCCTTTGCAAAGCAGCGATGGGGGTTCTGTGTTGATGCATTCCGTCACTAAACGGGGGAGCCGAGTTAACAAGGAGTGAATTATGCATAAATGATTAGTCGCGTGTGAAAGATAAACAGCTGAGTAACTTGCAGTCCTTTCGAATCACTGACGTGTGCATCGACCGTCCCTAGAGAGCCAAGCTCTTGAGGACGGCTTGTCGGGGTCGAGGTCGAGGTCCACAGAGGCCCAGGCCGGCCGCCCCTTAACCTTGGACGTCTCTAAGATGGCCTTGCTCTGATTTACAGGGTGCTTTCTCAGGTCTGATCTTGGGCCTTCTCCTAGGCTTGATTCGGCTGGCCTTGGACTTCGTTTACACGCAGCCTCGGTGTGACCAGCCAGATGACCGCCCCGCCGTGGTGAAGCATGTCCACTACCTCTACTTCTCCATGATTCTGTCCGCGGTTACTCTGATCACGGTGTCCGTTGTGAGCTGGTTCACGGAGCCACCCTCCAAGGAAATGGTACATTTGGGTTTGGTACTGTGTAACCACGGAGACCCTGTGCCGTGAGCAGACGCACCCACGCTGGCCTTAACAAAGAGGGTTCGACTGTTCAAAAAGCTGGGACATCCAGGGTTAGGCCTGAGGGACAGCCTGATTCAGGACTGAGGATCATCAGAATCCATCCTTATTTCTGCCTCTATTTGTAGGCACCACGGGGGCCTGCCAGCTTCTAAGGCTTTTATCTTCTCTTATATTCATTAAGCAATAGCAGAAACATGTTCATCCCAGCATTTCTGGCAAAGCTCCCGATTCCCATCGATGGAGTCGGCTCGACACATGTATCTGCGAACCAATTCAGTCCCTGTAGCTAGAGAAATATATGTGCTGAGTGGCTCACGGGCGGGTCCCCCCAGATTCCCGGGCTGGCTTAGTTAAGCCCTGGGGGCTGGAATGAGGGAGGGGTGGGGGGAGGTCCCAACAGAACTGAGGCTGCTGAAATAACCTGGGGGCATCGTGGGGGGAATATGCCCACTGCTTCTGAAGAGTGCAGGGAGTGGAGCTCGTGGTAGGTGCAGTGACAGGGCCAGGCCGGGGACATTCTCAGACATGAAGCTGAACGCGGGGTCGAGCAGGGGACCCCAATCTCCTAATCCATCGCTGCTCCTTAGGTAAGCCGCCTGACCTGGTTTACTCGTCATGACCCCATGGTCCAGAAGGAACAGCCACTCCCACCAGAAACTCCCCTGCCTCTTCCCGTCTCTCAGAATGGGACCCCCGAGACCAGCATCACCACCATCCAGTTGGAGATGATTCAAGAAAACATATCCAAACCCCACAGCTGTGAGTGGTCTCTCCTCGGTTACAGTTGAAGAAGCCCAGGAAGAATTCTCTGTTTCAGGGGGGAATTTTTCTACCAAATCATAAGCCAGAGAAGGGGCAGAATTGAAATTTTAGCACCGCCTGACTCCTAATGTCCAGCCTTGCAAGTGGGTTCTTCAGTAACTTTCTTTCTTTCCTTTAGTTAGTGTTTTTAAAAAAAATTTTTTTTAATGTTTATTTTTGAAGGAGAGAGAGAGACAGTGTGAGTGGGGGAGGGGCAGAGAGAGAGGGAGACACACACACAGAATCTGAAGCAGGCTCTAGGCTCTGAGCTGTCAGCACAGAGCCCAATGCAAAGCTTGAACCCACGAACCGTGAGATCATGACCTGAGCTGAAGTTGGACGCTTAGCCGACTGAGCCACCCAGGCGCCCCTAAGTTTATTTATTTTGAGAGAGAGAGAGAGAGAGAGAGAGAGAAGGAATCCCAGGCAGCCTCTGCACCATCAGCATGGAGCCTGATGCAGGGCTCGAACTCACACACCACGAGATTGTGTCCTGAGCTGAAATCAAAAGTCAAACACTTAACCCACTGAGCTCCCCATCAGATACCTCGCTGGGAAGCAATAGCAGCAAACACTTGCTGAGCGCCTGCTAGAACATGGTTCACCTAATCCTCTCGAAATCCCACAAGGTAGGCTGGAATACTACTGGCATTCTCTACATTACACTCGTTCCAAATTGGCAGCTTGCAGACATACTGTGGTTTAGCCCACCTGCCATTGTAATGAAATGTGACTTAGCATTTAAAAATCGGGAGATTGCATGTAAAATTCCAGATATCTGTCTTCTCTTGGAAAATGGGGAGATTGTAACAACACTGGGCCCACGTGTCTGCACGACTGACATCTGGAGCTTGTAAAGCGGGCGCCTTAAGACCTGGGATGTGCCCTTCAATTAGCCAAAGTCCCCACCAGCCCCTATTGCCTCCATGACCCTGAGGCTGTGGGCTGTTGTTCATCATCATGCGTGGCCCTGTATATATATATATATATATATATATATATATATATATACACACACACACACATACATGCACACACATGCATACACACTGTGGCTATGTGTCCACATCAGCCTAACAGGGGAAACTCAAGTATAGATCCAGGAGGCCGTGCATTTCAAGAGACACGAGAGATACACCAAGTATTTGTTACTATGTGCGGAACACATCTGGTTGGTCCCCTTGGTGTCTTCTCCCGGACGCACAGCCCATCCTTATGACCTTCCTTTGGGTTCTTCTAGGTGACACGACCCCAGAGCAGTCCAGAGTGGTACGGGCCATCCTGTGGCTCTGTGGGATGGAGAGCCGGGGCAAGGAGGAGCCCCCCAGCAAAGTGGAACCCGTCATCGTCTCCTTGGAAGAAACCCCCCCCCGTGAAAACCCTTCTGGACATCAACCTCATCGTGTGCGTTACCTGTGCCGTCTTTGTCTGGGGCTACTTTGCTTAACGTGGGGTGAACCCAGGGGTCTGAGCTCTCGGTTTATTTTCCGTGCCCTGTTTTTGTAATGAGAGAAGATAAGTAATAAAGCTTTGTTTGTTTACCACGAGGCTTCATGGGAGTTCCTCCGGGGCATTTCCAACATGACACCGAGCTCTTTTCTTCTTCTTCTTCTTCTTTCTCTAGTTTATGTATTCATTTTTGAGAGAGACCAAGCAAGGGAGGGGCAGAGAGAGAGAGAGGGAGAGAGAGAGAATCCCAAGCAGGCTCCACACTGTCAGCATGAGCCAGATGCAGGGCTCGAACCCACGAAGCTGGGGAGATGGTGCCTGAGCTGAAATCCAGGGTGAGGCACCTTCTTCAAAGGCAATGGATTGCTGGGTTGCTGTCGGTTAAGCGCCTCGGTTAAGTGTCTGTTGATTTCGGCTCAGGTCACAATCTCATGGCTTTGTGGGTTCGAGCCCCGCAGTGGGCATTGGGCTCTTGCTGACAGTGTGGAGCCTGCTTGGAATTCTCTCTCTCCAGCTCTCTGCCCCTCCTCCCTTTCTTGCTCTCTCTCAAAAACAAACAAACTTAAAAACATAAAAAAGCAATGGCGGTTTGAATCTGGGGGAAAAAGAAGTGTAAACGGTTCCTTTTCTCAAAGGGCTGTTCACTCTTCTTACCTGTCGTGGAACACCAAGAACGACATTCAGAGGGATAAAGAAGCTAAGACAACCCCAAGGCCTCCCAGCCCAGCAGCTGCCACACCGGCCCGGCCGAGCGCTAGCCCTTAACCTTCTCCCGCTCCCTTCGACGTGCGGGGACCGGGACCTGCGTTCCACCGCTTGCCTTCCACGCTGGCGGGCTTTGGGGGAAGCAGCAGCCGGTCCCCAGCGCTTTCTCACTGCAGGGCTGCTCCTCCCTGAGATCCCTGGGAAGTGGGCCAGGTGACGCCCTGGAATCTTGTGCTTGAAGAAAATCTGGGAACTGCGCGCCCTTTCCAAGCACTGGTGGAGCCTTTTCTCTGCTTCGTCGTCCACGTGCTGCTTCCCCTCAAACAAGCGGCCAGGAGGATGGACAAGTCTGTCCACAGCGAATCTCTGCTGGCCCAGGGGCAAAGCCACCGTGTCCCGGGCTGGGTCGGCCATCCTCACGTCTGTGTTCTGGGCCCTCGTGGGGTCTGATGGGATCTCCGGTCCGGGCTGTTGGCCCCACGAACGGCTTAGAGGGAGGGCAGACCGCCAGAGCTAGCCGGGAGCCCACCTCTGGGGCGGCCCGGCGCCATGAGCGAGGATTCCAGTCCCGGGACAGAGGGGGCTGGCGGGGTGGATGGGAACCACTTGCTGGCGTGACAGGGCTGGGGAACAGGAGTCTCACAGGGGACCCCGGTTTCCACACTTGAGAGGAACATGGACAGGAAACCGGGGGCCGAGGAGCCATCGGCTCACTCAGTGTGTCGTTGCCCTCGGTACCTGGGGGCAGCCTTGTCGGAGGCCGGGCCTTGCCACGCTGATCCGTGGACGGAGGCACACCCCAAACTTTGCGGGGAGCCCCTCCCCAGCGTGTTGCTGGCAAGAGCCTGAGACGGCATCTGAGGCGAGTGGGCTCCAGGGGGGCCGAACATCCTTCTCCAGGGGCCAAAGGTGGGGAGGGGAGGCCCGGCAGGCCCTGCTGGGGTCCTGAGCTCCCCAGCGCTGCCCCTCCGCCAGGCTCCAGAGATCTCTGCTGCTGCTGGTCGGGGTCGGAGCTGCGTTTCGAGCAGGCCACGGCCATCTCCCCCGGATCACTGCCACAGCCTCCCCACTGGCCTTCCTGCCTCTCGTCTCGCTCACTGTCCACCCACAGGCAGAGAGAGCGGATCTGATCAAGCCACTGTTCTGCGTAGGTCCCTTCGGTGACTTTCCCAGGCTCGCAGGATGAAGTCCACGTTCCCTGATGGGAATAACCCCTGATGGCCAGGCCTCTCTGCGGCTTCGACTCTGACCCTCTCCCCTCACAGGCTAAGTCCACGTCACTCTCGGGGTTTCCCACCACTGGGCCAAGCACAGGGCTGGTGCACGGTGGGTCCCGGAAGTCCGGTTATATCTGTCTGCTCTTCCCTCCACCTAACCTACCCCTCCTTCTTCTTCTGCCTAACTCCTAGCGTCTGCTTAAACACCACTTCCTCCGGGAAGCCTTCTGGGATCATCCCACTCAGGCCCATTAGGGCATGTGCCTTCAAAGCAGGTATCACACATCATCATCGGTTCCTTAACTGTCTTCCCAACTGGAGTGAAAGTTCCACAAGGGTAAAGTCTGTCACACGGACACCTAGCACTGTGCCTGGCGAATGCACAGGTGGAGGGCCTCCAGGACGCAGATGTCATCCGGCTCCTGGTCTCACGTCCACCGGCCGCAGCCCTGCCCCGGCCTGACTGCCCACCCCTGCCCGGGGACCAGGAAGGAATACCCACTAGCCCTGCACAGATTCAGCCCCCGAGGTCTGAGCTTGTGCAGGGGACCAAATGGCCAGTCCAGTCAGTGCAACCTCGACCACAGACAACGAAGGGTCTGCAGGGCCGCCCTTTGCATTGGTGCTCACTTTTGGGACAGTCGGTTGGCAAACGGGGCCACCTCTGCCTCCCTAAGGATGTGTTCCTCTGTCCGCTGGCCCCCCTTCCCACCACCTCCACCTAAATCTGGGCCTGAATCAGCTCTTCTCCTGGGGTCCCCTGCCAAGCAGTCTTGCCCCTGCTCTAGTCCATTCCCTGCGGTCACAGCCGCAGGGGTCTAAACTACAAACCACGGGGACTGCCACCCCCCTTCGCCCCCACCATGGCTCCCTCAGCGGCTCCCAACTGCCCTGGACAACTGGACGAGGCCCTTGGTGCTCCAGCTCCTCCTCACCTCTCAGCCTGGCTCCCTGCCTCTGAGGCATCTACTTCACCAGCTGTCCTTCTGTCTGCAGGGCCCGCCTCCACCTGCCCGTGGCTCCTCCCTCTCCACACCCTGGTGTGTGTCCTGGGTTCGTCTGCCAGTTTCCCCGGCAGCCAGGGCCATGCTTGTGTGGCTCAGGTTGGGTCCCCAGGGTCTGGGCCAGCACATGGAAGAGCGAGCCCTCAGTATTTACTTGGAGGACACCCAGCAATTATCTAGAAGACCAGGCTTCAATTCTGAGGGTCCTTGTGTAAACATACAAATGCGGGGTCCCTATCATGAACTGACATGCAAACAATTTTTTGGTCATTCAAATCTAATTTATTGATGTGCATAAAGACTCCATTCAGATACAAGTAGAGAGGGTGAAAACAGAACGCTGATGACTTTTTTGGTTCTCTCAAAAGAATATTTGGTTCGAATGTTGCCCCACATGTGTCATTTGTGATGACATTCTCATGTGTGTGGTGTAGACCCTAAGGTGACCCTCGACGATCCCCACCTCCTGGTTTTCGTGTCCTTGTATAGTCCTCTCCCCTTGATGGTGGACAGACCCACAACCGTCTACTGACCAGTTGAACATGGTGGAGGTGACGGGATATCAGTCGGTGGTTACATCACATCACGTAAGACCGTCTTGCCAGCAGATGCATCCTGGAGACTGTCTTTGCTGGTCTGATGCACTAGCGGCCACACTGGGGAAGCCAATGAGTCGAGGGGCTGTAGGAAGCCTCTAAGAGCTGAGGGGGACCTCCAGGTGTGGGCCAGCAAGAAGCCAGGGCTCTCAGACCTTGTGGTCCTACAACCACAAGGGAGCTTAGGTGTGGATCCCTCCCCAGTTGAACCTCCAGATGAGACCCTGACCCTGGCCAGCACCTTGACAGCGGCCTGTGAGACCCTATGTGGAGGCCCCGCTGAGCTGTGCCTGGACTCCTGACCCACAGAAGCTGGGAGGTGATACGTGTGTGTCGTTTTAGGTTGCCAAGTCTGTGGGCGTCTGTCGCGTAGCAATGGAGAACTGACACACTGTGTATGGCTCGTCAACGTGTGGGAGACACAAAGGGGGAGTTGGCAGGGAGTATGGAAAGGAAAGTTCGCCCATGGAGCCACAAGGGGTCTGTACAGCTGTGTCCCTGAGTGAGCAGAGGGACAGCTTCTTTTAGGAAGTGCATCAAGTAGGGGCCATTTGGTTGTCAGTAACAGAAACGAACCCAAGAAAGCTGATGCAAAAAACACAAAAGGAATTTATTGTGTGGCTCTGAGGGCAGGAAGTGCAGAATGGCCTCAGGACCCAGATGGGCTGTGGGTGGCAAGGGGACTACAGAGACACCCCCAGAAATGGCTTCCAGAGAGAGGTGCCCCGACGCCACCCCACTTTTTGCCTGGCTCCCCTTAGCTGGCAGCTGAGGTAGCTCAGGCCACTTTCTGCCTTTGGCTTTGCTGTGCTGGATCTTTCCCCGTCCCTAGCTCCGCCACCATATCAGTGGGGGCCACTGGTTTAGAAACATCCGTCAGTGAGCTGCTGCTACCCAATGGGATGTAAGACTCTAGACTGTGAGTCACTGATGTCACCTGGGGCCCTGGAGCCAAGAGACGGCAGAACAGTCTGTGAGACAGGGTGGAGTCTCTGAAGTTCGGTTGCAGACCACCAGGGCCACGGCGCTGGTGGGGAAATGGTGGGAACAGACGTCAGGTAGAGAAGCCAGAGAAGGATCGCCTTCAGACCTTCAACTATGAGCATGTGTGAGACTCACTGGGAGCTACAGTCCCAAGAGAGGGACAAGGGTCCATCCGTGGAGCCCCCAGGGATTTCCTTGGTCCAGCTGCATCTAAACTCCTGGGGATTCACAGAGTAGGACCAAGCAGAGTCAGGCCGCCAGAGGCCTGCGCTGACCCCCCGTGGTCTCCAAATGCTGGATTAAGAACAGGACAGATGGGTCCTGAATGCAACGTGTGTCAGTCAGGAATAGGGCCATGACCCCGGTGTCGCTGTGGGCAGGGGAGCCGGAAGAGAAGGCCTGAGCACACAGGGCTAGAACATTCTATGAGAAAGCATTCCGTAGAGAAGGGAAGGAAACCATCTGAAGGGGCAGATGACCGGCACCATCTTCCTAGACACCAGCACCTTCCTGGATGAGCAGGATGGCCACCGTGAGTTTAAATCACAAGACCTCTCCTGCTCTCTGGCGGTGTTAGTGCCAGGAGAAGGGGACGGCAAGGTGGCGACTCTCCCAGCAGGAGTAATCACGTCTCTGTGGGACCTTGGAGATGCTTCCACCATGATGCGGTTACAGCTCCGAATCCCAGCCAAGCCGCCCACACCCCACTCTGGTCCTCCCCCATTCAGGAAGATGCGCACTGGCCTTGGTCTGGTATTCACCTTTGACACGCATAACCATCATTTTTCTTTAGATTGGAGCTGTTGGGGTTGGGAGATCATTACCAACAAAGGAGAGTAAAAACCAAAACATTCTTAAAATAAAGAGGGTCTGTGTTGTATTTTGGAGCCAGCAATAATAAAAGGCATGTGCCGCTCTGGAGAGAACTGTCCACCGTGGACCTTCCCGGTCCCCAGGCACCAGCGCCATCTCCTCGGCAAGCACGGTGTCCCAGCTTCCCCCTGAGTGCCAGCTCAGGCTCCGCGGCATCTCCGAGGTGCTGCACAGATGCCGGATTATGGACAGTGGGCTCCCCGGGGAAGGGGCTCGATGCTGATGGGCAACCGACACCGAGCCTCTTGCTTTCTGCAAGGAGCTTGGTCTACAGCAAAGGGGGGATGGGGGAGAGGGAGCCTTAAGTGAATATAAATTTAAGATACAGGGGGACATGGGTTTATAGGTACCTATTTTTTCAAAAATACTTTCTTATTTTCTGTTTGTCCAGTGCTTAGTTTTGATGTGTCAGTGTTTTTTTTTTTTTTTTTCAATGTTTATTTTTGAGAGAAAGAGAATGCGACAAAGGGAGGGGCAGAGAGAGGGGGGAACAGAGGATCTGAAGCAGCCTCTGTGCTGACAGCAGCGAGCCCGACGCTCACGAGTCGTGAGTCAGACACTCAGCCGACTGAGCCCCCAGGCACTTCAATAGGTACCTATTTTCAATGTAGTTAATAATTAGTAAGTGTAGGAAGCACTTTGGGGGCACAGGGAATTTTGAGTTGGGAGGAAAAAGGGATTGCCCTTTGCGAGTTACGGCTGTTAAACTTCGCAGCCTCACTTCTGTATCGTGCCACCAGTACTGCGTGTGCTGCTGAAGCGGAACACAGGGCCGGGGTCCTCCGGGCAAGGCACAGGTCGCTGATGTGCCTGGCAACCAACTCTACCAACGGAATGGTTCAAGGCAGCCGACGCTGGCAGCGTGTGTCCCTGCCTAGTCCCCCGAGGAGCCCGCCACGTCTGGGCCACTGGGAGCGGCTGTCATCAGAACAGGCATCCAGCCTGTGGGCCCCGCTCTGCTCCATTTCCCCACCTGCTCCTCCCGAGTCTTTTCAACCCTGGGTGGGCAGTGCCTTCCCGCCACCGGAAAAGAGCGGCTTCGGGACTCCCGCACTGGGTCTGCGGGGCCGACTGTTCTGTGTCTCTGGCTGGACAGGGAAGGGAGTCAGGACCGGTAAGTGCACAGGAAGAGCCCGACCATGGAACACTCACTGGGGGACAGCCAGTCCGGGAGGTCTCTGGGGCACCTGGGGGCTGGCGTCACTGCCGCGACTTTGCTCTCCATTCCTTCAGGCTTCTACGGTCACAGTCAGACCCCCCGACGTCTCATCCGAATTCTATTTGGGTGAGAGACAGCACGCACACGCACGCATACACACAGTCCACGGTCTTGCTTCCAAGAATGATAAAGTTTTCATATAAACCACAGAATATATTTAATTCAAATTAAACATGAAACTAGAATATTGTTCGGTCCTTATCAAGTAGCAATTACATTGTTTAAAAAAAAAAAAAAAAGAACAGTACGTTTCTTTCTACATTCTGCAATCCGGCAAGGCACAGGTCACATCCAGTTTGCTGAGGTGACGGATCCAGCAGTCACCATCGATGCGCGTGGTTTTCGGGGGCTCGGGGAGGCACAGACCATACTTCATACAAAATGATTCTGCAGCGATTCTGAAGGAGAGGCACCTCCCTCTTAAGGTGTGAGAATCAAAGTCCAAGGAGCAGGAAGTGGGTGATCTGCATAATGAACGCATTTTATTAAATAGTTAAGCGGTGCTTCTTCATTCCGAACGGCCTGCACTAACCGCGCAGCGACAAAGCTTCCTCCCCACGTCTCGGCGAGCATACTCCTTCCATTCTAGCTACTTCGTTTTCTTCTGTCTTTTTCCGTTTTTCCTTCTTTTAGAAATGTTTCTGGGCATGATTTCCTTCCCAGGTAAAGAAAGCCAGCGTCCTCAAGACACAGGTCATTCGGCTTCAAGTGTCAGCCCCCACCTTGTCCTCGGGCTGCGGGAGGCGAGGCCCTGCACGTCAGGCCTTCGTTTCCCTTCACTGGAAGCTCTTCGCTGTTGGGTCTGCAAGGGTAACTGCGCACCTGCCCCTGCTCCACGCGCCAGGGTGGAGGGGGCCGGGCTGGGGGAGGCTTTCTTCACAGGGCGGTGCTTTCCGTGTCGTTGTCTATGTCCAACAGAATGCGCCCGGGCACGTCTCTGCTTGCGGAGTCTGAATGCGTGTCAGGAAAGGTGCTGCGAAGCGGTTCTGAAACTCTAGAACTGGTGTCTGGACAAAAACAGGAGACACGGGATCAGCGCGTGGTAATGCCGAAGCCGCCCGGGGGCGCTCCGAGAGGAAGGGGAGCCAGAAAGTCCGAGTCAGCCCATGCACACACGCCTTCTCGTGCTAGAGCCGCCATGAGCCCTTGGGAGCGGGGGTCAAGCCTCCAAGACCCCAGGGCAGCTCTCGGATGCAGCCTTGCAGCGCGTGCTCGCTCTGACCGAGGAGAGGAAACCTCATTCTCGCCAAGCCCTCTGACGCACTAACGGAACTCCCCTCATGACATCTGGGCCGTGGGGACAGGTGTGCTTCACTGGAGACAGCCTCCTCCTCCGGGGCTGAGGGGTTATTCCTCTTAGCAATGCTATGCCAGCCTCCCACCAGTGACATTCGGGGCTGGATCGTTCTGGCTTGTGGGGCTGTCTGCAGGGTGCACGGCAGCAGCCCTGCCCTTGATGCCCTAGATGCCGTGGCAAACGGCCCCCTTTCCCCCAGGGTGACAAAGATGTCTCCAGACACTTCCAAATGTCCCCTGGCAACAACCGCTGCTTGCCAATCACTGAGGTGGATCGCCAACATCCCACAAGTATTTTCTCTTGTCTTCCTAACTTATACTCCAGTTCCTTTTTCTTGTCTTATTATGTTGGCTAGAATTCCGTTAGCAAGAGGGCAACGCACAATCCTCGAGCCGTCGGTCCCTCACTCCTAAACTCACAAAAGACATCGTCACCTACCACAGCCCTCCTCCTAATGAGGCCGGGGAGTCTCAGATGCACTCACTCAGGAACAAGTGCTCACTGAGCACCCACCCGTGAGGGCACAACAGTGGACAAGCCAGACACGGCTTTAATGAAGCCGGCAGTTGACTGGGGGAGACAGCCCCTCGTCAAGACAGAATCCTTTGTCTCTCTAGTAGGTGTGTGTTCTAGAGAATTGTGAGAGCCTGCTGAGAGGTGTCAGGGCTGCTGCAGGAGAGAAGGGAGATGTTCGGATCTGCTGTGGTTTCACGCTGCCGGGCTGGGGTGGGTGTGCTGGGGAGTTTTCCCGTTATGCTTAAGAGATGCTTTTCCTGTACTTGTTGTCTTGTTCAGTGCCTCCCTGATGCTTAGAACAGTGACTGGATGATGGCTGACGCTCCATCAGTTTTACGGCTGGCCAGCTGCAGGGATGGATGGTGAAGAGTCATCCAGCCCGGCCATCTTCCCAATCCTCCCCTCCTACTGCCTCAGGCAGAGCAGTCGTGTCTCAGAGACAAGACTCGTACCAGAAATGCATTGCAAATTCAATCCCCTTACCATTGTCCTAACCCGACAAGACAGATGGCGCAACCAGTCAGCGTCTCTTTTTAGCTCAAAGAGTCTACCAGAGACTGCCGAACCGCCACGCCCGGTGGGGGTGCGTGATGCACGGGCACCGTACGCACTGGGTAGGTTCCTACTTGTTAACAGGTGGGTGCATGTGCAAACCAACACCGATGGGCCGCAGATCCTTCTCAGAGGACAAACTTACTACCTTTCTTTTTCTTTTTTTACATCACATATAAAGAATTCCTGGATTTGTACTTCCCAGAATTCCTCTATTTTTGATGAGCACGCACGACCTCCACACCCAGGGAAAAAACGTGTGGGGGAGCCTAAGGGAAGTTCCCTCTGCCTCCTGCCTGCTGCGCCTGGTTTGCCTGAGGTTGGCGGGTTGGTACCCCCTTTCTCAGCCCCCCTTCTCTCTCTTACATGAACCATTTTTTAAAAAGAAGACAGCAGATCCGTTCACACGCAACAGGTAACGTTTACATGCAACAAAGAGGCACGGGGGCAGAGCCAGCTTCCAGAAGGAGACTCCTCTTTGTCACAACGGCTGCCACCATGGAGAGGGTGCCGTTTCCCAGATACGGTGCTAAGCGTTGCACACACGTCATCATGGCACTCGCTGACACCTCCACACGAGGTAACTCCACGGCAGCAGCAATGCCACCGTGGAGGTAAGAAACGGGGACTCGGAGAGACTCAATCCCTCAGAGGATCGGAGCCACACCAGTTGGACTGTGGGGTCTAACTGACACAGCGCTTCCCTCCTCCCGACAGGAGTCTGTGTGTCCTCGGGTGAGGGTCCTGACAGAGAAGACGGTATCTGAGGAGATAATGCGTGAGTCTTAAACACTCTGGTTCACTGTAGTAAAAATGAGGAAAAGGTTATTTTAGAAAGATTCCCGCAGGAACTCTTTTCTGTTTTTAAAAAAAAAAAAAATGCCTCTGAAACTTTCTGGCTGCGAATTTACATAAGGCATCATTTTTCATTAGATACGTTCTAAGAAGGGCTGGTCTTTGAGCATACAGCTCGGAGCTAAGTTCACAGGACTGATGTCTTATTAAAAAGCAAAAAACAAAAAGAGAAGCCCAGGATGCTCCTTCCACTCAGGCAGAACATCACCCCTGATGTGGGGTTTGGACAAATCTAAGTGAGTTCCTTCCTGTTTTGAGTATCTGTATCAAGGATGTGGGCTCCCGGGGGGCCAGAACGGGCACCCTGTGATTGAGGATACGGTCCTAAAGGTTTATCACGTCAACAATTGTGAACACGTGCTTTAGGTTGTCAGTTGACCCTCCAGACAGTCCAAGGGTATTCTCCCGGCCACTCCAAACACAGCCTTGGAATTACACTTTGCAGACACAACTGTGGGGTGACCTACCCTGCCTCCTGACCCATCTGTCTGAGAGAATGACTCCCTTCTGCCCCGCAGCGGCTCGCTAGGGCTGTCGGAGACTTTCCGGTCTGTCAGAGACTCTGCGTCAACTTTTTATTATTCTTACAAAGGAGAGATTCTGCTCAAGTCTCACTAGGATATTCACCTTGACACGATTCTGGTATCTATTTGTTAAAAATAACCTGCAAAGAGAAGCAGGAGCCACTTAAAAATGTCCAACTATGAGCAAAAATAAACCCGCTTCATATCATGCAGTCATTGAGAAGATGGGTTGTAAAAACATCATAACATGGGAAGGGGCATATGATGTAAGGTAAAATGAAAAATGCAGGATCAAAAGCCATGATCATACACACCCTGGACTTTTAGGAAAGAAAAAATAGAGAAAAACTCAGAATATGAGTAGTGAACTACTTCAATTGTAGCAGCGTGGCTTATCATTTCTAGCTTCCAAATTTTCTTTAATACCTATGGTTAATTTTTTAAAATGTGTTACTTTCAGGATGTAAAAAGAGGTTAGTTTAAAAAAAAAAAAAACAAAAAAAACAACACTGTGAGAACCAGCAAAGTGCTGAGTTTTGAGTGGCGGCCCCGAGAGCAAGAGGACGTACCATCGCACAGTGGATGGCAGCCCTGGGGATACGTATTCTCAGGCTCATGAAATATCATGAAATAGTAAGAAATATCTTCTACTCCTGAGCACTGTCTTTTTAACCCACAAAAGAACTGCTATTGGGAAAATCAAATGGTGCATTAGAATCTAAATATGGGTGCCCTCCTGGGTTTTTTTATTTTTATTTTTATTTATTTATTTTTTTGAGAGAGCACAAGTCGGGGAGGGCAGAGAGAGACGGGGACAGAGGATCTGAAGCGGCCTCTGCGCTGACCGCAGCAAGCCTGATGTGGGGCTCGAACTCACAAACTGCAAGCTCACGACCTGAGCCTAAGTTGGACGCTTCACCTACGGAGCCACCCAGGTGCCCCTGGGCATATGCATTCTTAAAGCACTGACCTACAAGTGTAGGACATAACTCTGATTATCTGTTTTTTCCAAGATAAACATGATCACAGATCGCTAGCATTCACTTAGGACCCAGTGTATGCTGAGAACTGTAAGACGTCTTATTTTATCTGATTCAATCCCTTCAACAAAAATTCTCACAAATGTCACCCTCTAACTGATCAGCCAGGCCGTGCCTTTGCCTGACGTTACACAGAGAGCTGAAATTCGAATTCGGGCCCAAGTCCACAAAGTCCCCTTCTACTACACCTCAAGCCTGCCTGGTACAGAAAAGGACAGAAATTAGAGAAGGCACAAGGCCGGCCCTGTGACCACCTGTCACACACGTCTGTGAACACACTTAGTACTCAGAGTGATCAAGAGCAAGCATGAACGAAGCCAGCATCGTTTAGTACATGCACTGTTAGTAGGGATGCAAGCAGGCAGGGTTAGGGTGCCCGGTTAGTAACAGGCGTTAGCGCACGAGTAACGATCATCAAGGAGCACAAAAGCTTTGGCCAATCAGGTGCCTTTTCCTTACCATTAAATATTCCAATTTGAGTTCTTACTGAATATGGCAGGTCATACATCTAAATTATTTAATAAAATGTTTCAATTAGAACACTCTTGGCTAAAATCTGTTCCTTTAAAAACAGCAAGATGCAAACGCTTTAACTTTCAAAGCTGAAAGGCTTGCGCGCTTTCTACAGTAACAATAAAGAGGAGCTTCGGAGGACATCAGAATCCCTCCGTTCTCCTGTGCTGGTGCTGAGCCGCTAGACGGTGGCGGTCAAATCTGCTTGGCGGCATCGATCTCCCCCAAGGGTTTATCCTAATCCCCAGGCTGTAATTCAACTTTTTAGGATTAAATGCTCTAAGCAAATAACCTGTTTTTAGGAAACTGTCTACGGTTTTCCACATGAAAACATAATGCCATAATAAAGGATGGCCTTCCAAGGAAGTTACATTGTTTTTCTTCTTGAAATACCCAAGAATGGTTCATCATAGCAGCTTGCTCAATACTAGTGGATGCATGAATCCTAAACGGGGCTTTCTGTGTGCTCCCAATGGCAGTCCAGGCGATTTTAGGCAATTAAAAGTTACTTCCACAATACAAAAATAATTGTGGTGGCCTGGGATTTCTTGAGCTTAGGAGAATTCATAACATAGATTTTTAAATACTTAGGTAATATCTTAAGGCAAAGTACTTTCATATAAAATTTCCCTGATCTGATAAAGTACAGAGCATTACAGTGTTGTACCGGATCAATAAGATAGTTTTCTGGAATAAACACATGTGAGGTGGGAACGGTTTTAAAGAACAGACGTGATTCCAGTTCGTAGTTTTCCTATCTACGTAAAAGGAGAGATCTGCGGGTGAAATGCTGGTGTCATGAAGGGTTAAAAGGCTCAGCCTTAATTAGGGTTTAGTCGTGTCACTCTGGTGCACGACTTCCATACCCAGTCGGGCAACCCCAGACTGCTGGGTTATAAGGAGTCAGGATGTGGAATCATACCCGTGCCTTCCTCCACGCCTTTAAGGCCTCACTCATTTCCTTTTCTGGCTTCTACAGAAAGTCTTACTCAGACCAAGGCTGCGAACGCTGGCGAAGTAGCTCACCAAGGGTTTAAGGCTCAGATCAGCCGATTAAAGCAATGGTACGCACGACGAGAGCCCTAAGGCGTCCAAATGTGGACCCGGCTCAGATGAGGCTAACGGTGCCTTTTGAAAAGCTCGTATGGTTTAAGAAAGCAAAATGTAGGCGTGCTAGAACGCAAAGGAATTTAGTGTGGGATCTTTGGAAGAAGATCGGTTTGTTTGTTTGGTTTGGTCCTGAGAATTTCAAACATCAAATTAAGAAGCTCCATGCAGTTAACTTGCACTTAAGATATACAATTACAAACTGAAGCTCAAGACACAAGGAACACAATGTTCTGTGCTGACTGCACCCGAGTCCTCTTCGGTTGGATGTGATGAGCCAACC
Source organism: Panthera uncia (assembly GCF_023721935.1). Taxonomy (NCBI): domain Eukaryota; kingdom Metazoa; phylum Chordata; class Mammalia; order Carnivora; family Felidae; genus Panthera; species Panthera uncia. The sequence goes on from NC_064815.1 coordinate 13,992,209, forward strand.
AACGACAGGGAAGTCACCGAGAAGAGCAGGACACTTACAAAAGGCTTACCAACAAGAAAGAAGGCATCCTAGCATCTTAGGTGAGCGGCTTGAAATCGGGTTCTCAATCTACTGACAGCTACCTCGAATTTGGAGCACTGCAGCTCAAAATGCTTTTGGTAAGAACAAAAGTAACGTCCACATGCTACAGAATGGACGGCAGGGGGGTCCGGTAGCTGCTCCTGAGCACGTGGTCAAAAGCACATTTGCAAAACACGGCTAAGCAGGAGCGTATGGAGCTTGGTGCGAGCTGCTGGGGGGGTTACAGACCTTAGTCCTGGGAACCTTCCCCACCTGTGAGGGCACTAGGAAGGGCATCTATTGGGAAACAAACAAACAAACACACCAATGTGGCTTTGTTTTTTAAAAATAAAAGCTGGAGTGTCATCATACGTTATTAACCATTTACAATACGTGCAAGTTATGCAGTATGTTCCTGGGGGAGAAAAAAGGTTATCAGAAGGCTAGTGGGTTAACCCTCATCATCTGGAGTACCCCCAGTTTGGGGTACACCATTGGCTCATTTTCAGCAGAGAAGTCACGCAGTAGAGCTGGACAGCCCAGAGGTATATTCCACCTCGTCTCTAAAACTAGCCCCACGTAGAAAATGGAAAATTAAACTGTTGTGATTCAAAGCTCCTAACTGCCATTTTAAAAAAACACATTTAAAAAACCCCCATCTACCCCACCGTTAAATCAAATAGTGTATTAGAACACTTAGGGTGGAATTTTGGAAAGAAATCACAATTAAATAAATGCCCGTGTTTTCGACTGCCTATTAAAAACACCCCGTCAGGTGGCCTGCTGAAATCTGTACCATCATCACCACCACCGGAAACAGGTTTCCATGGGGATTATGGGAAAATGTCAATCCTTCCCTCCCCCTGCCCCGGAGGCACTCTGATGTGATCGCCCCCCCAAGATCTCCCTTCCTGGGGCATCCGAAGTGGCACAGACCCTGTTTTTTAAAGTTATACCTGAAATGCTTCACTATTAACATTTTTACCTTTAGAAGGAAAATAAGTATCCTAATGAGGAAGAAATGAATTTCATGCTCGTGTGGTCCAGTACCTTCCACATGGATTAGGTCATTACACTTAGAAAAATGTCAATGTAGGAGGTCTTAGACACATAATGAAACTATAAGTCAGTGGCCAGCTAACTTCAAGGGCCAGGCACTAAATATTTTTAGGTTCTGCGAGCCTAATAATCTCTGACTATACAACTCTGTTATGTTAGCACAAAAGCGGCCCAAGATGATATGTAGACAAATTAGACCCGCTGTGTCCCAGTAAAACTTCATTTACAAAAACGGGCTGGCTATGGGCCAGATGTGGCCAGCGGGTAAGGCTGGCTGCCCCCTGCTGTAAACCCAGGCCTAAAAGGGAGGGGACAGAGACGACGCAGCGCGGGCGGGGAGCAGTTTCTCACTTACCCGTTACTATTTTGGAGGCAGTGGGAGCTGCGTTGCTGAGGGTGCCGTCCCCTGCGGAGTGGGCGCCAGGGGGGTGTGGGGGCGGAGGCATGCTGGGCCGGTTCCTGGGCTTTGGTACTGGTCGCGGTCTCGGTAAGGTTCCGGCGTGTGGCTGCGCAGTCTCAGGGTTAGTCCCCGCCGCGGTCTGCGAAGCGGGCGGGCCGGGGTTCTGTTTTCCTAAAGGTGGAGTACTGGGGGGCGTCGGAGTCTGGGGAGGGGTGTGAGGTGGCTGCTCCAGTCCCTGCTCGCCGGTCGGTGCCGTGGGGGCGGGCGGGCCCTGGCCGCCACCGGGTTTGGTGTGCCCCGGGGGCGGCGCGGCCTGCGTGGGGGGCTGCGGCGGCGGGTGGCTGGGGGCTTGTATGGGAGGCAGGCTGCTGGAGTACCTCCGGGGCGCCGAGGGCTGCGGGGCGGCGCACGGCTGGCCCGGGGCCTGGCCCGCCTGCTGAGTGGGAGGAGAAGGGCTTCGGGCGGCTGGCTTTGGCGACAGACTGGGCGGATGCTGAGACGTTCCCGGAGAACTCTGGCCCCCGGGGTGGCCGGGAGGCGGGTTTCCTGGTTTCGGGGGTGCAGGAGCAGGTTTTTTAACAGCTGCACAAAGGAGGAGAACGCCTTTCAGTGAGAAGGGCACGGCGGCGAGAGCCAACGCCACCTTCCGCGGGCGAACCCGCGTGGGTACCGTGCGCCCCCGCGGAAGGACGCCGTCGGGGGGACACTTCGCCTCGGCGGTCGTCCTCCCCCAAAGAAACCAGCTGCCCGCACAGATGGAGGACGTCCTTCAAAATGCCTGACCCGCACTCCCCCACGCGGTCAAGGCCAGGGAAACGCACGGGAGGTCAGAAACCGTCTCGGCCCAGGGGAGACTCGGGAGACGAGTTGACGCAGTGTGACGCGGTCTCCTGGGCGCCGTGGCCCCGCGGCGGGGAGTGAACGCCGGGGGAGCGGCTAGTTGTTTAGCAGTGACGCTGCAGGTGCTGCTTGCCCGGCTGTGAGAGGGCACCCCGGGGACCTAAGAGGTCAGCAGCGGGGGAAAGCTGGTGCGGGTGCAAGGGAGCAACCAGTACTGTCTGCAGCTTCCCTGCAGATCCAAAACTGTTCCCAAACAATAAGTTTCTATTAAAAAAAAAAAAGCACCTCATACACACACACACAGACCCTTAAAGACCTGTTGTTTTATTTTGCATTTTTTAAGATTTTTTAGTAATCTCTACACCCGATGTGGGGCTTGAACTCACGACCAAGAGTCGCATGCTCCTCTGAGCCAGCCAGGCCCCCCATGACCTGTTGTTTTAAAAGTTCAGTAAGAATAGGGGCCCCTGGTGGCAGAGTCAGTTGAGCTTCTGACTTCGGCTCAGGTCATGATCTCATAGTTCATGGGTTCGAGCCCTGTGTTGGGCTCTGTGCTGACCGTGTGGAGCCTGCTTGGGATTCTGAGTCTCCCTCTCTCTCCCCTCCCCACCACTGTCTCTCTCTCAAAAATAAGTAAGTGTTAAAAAAAAAAAAGTTTAAAGTCCAGTAAGAAAAGAACTCAGTCAAGGGGCCGCCCCCCTACACAGAGTCGCTGCTCTTAGCTCACCGAGCTGCCCTCATGTCAGTACCCTTCCCCGGTTGCCTGATGGCCCAGTAAGAAAAGGGGAGAAGCGAGAACAGCTGAGGGGGCAACAGCCAAGCATGACTGATCTGCCTACACAGCATACCATGGCCCCTTGCCCTAAGCCAGTTTCTTCAAGACGGCTTGATTTTTTTTAAATGACAGAAATTCTACCAGTTCCAGAATCACTTGAATGAACAGACATATTCTGGATATAAATATAAATAAATCTGGAGGAACTGCCTTAGGTATATCTACGGAGAGTTGAAGCACTTCACTACCTTCCCGGTATCAGCTGAGATCAGCGTCACTAAGGGGCCATGGGAGTAGAATTTGCTACCAACAGTGGGTCTGGAGACCGGGCTTTGGGCTGGGAGAGGTGGGTGGAGAGGCTTTAGTATTTTTCTTTTTTTTAAAGTTTATTTATTTATTTTGAGAGAGAGCGTGTGCACAAGTGCAAGTGGGGGAGGGGCAGAGAGACAGAGACAGAGACAGAGAGAGAGAATCCCAAGCAGGCTCTGAACCATCAGCACAGAGCCCGACTCGGGGCTTGAACCCATGAACTGTGAGATCATGACTTGAGCTGAAATCAAGAGTCAGATACTTAACCAACTGAGCCATCCACGCTCCCCAGTATTTTTCAAATTGTACCGAGATTCTACTCATCTTCCCAAAAAGGGATAGGGAAATTAAGGAAATGTTTCATTTGCCCAACACATCACCAGCACCAAGGCCGGCCCCTTACATAAACTGTCTCGGTTGAGTCTCATAAGCTCACATTGCAAGATGGACATTGTTACACCCATTTCACGGTGGAGAAAACTGAGGCTCAGAGAGGTCAAGTATTTGCAAAAGCTCACACAGCTAGCAACTGGCAGAACAGCCTCACAACCATGTTCTGTGGACTCCTTGGACTCTCTTCATCCCTTTCCTTCTCCCTGTACAGCCTGGCTGTCTGCTCACAGGGCCCAGAATTAAGGAATGAAAAGGGTATAAAGTCTCCTTTGCTCTGCTGGCCTAGAACTTTTGACCCCAGACCTTGGAAGACCTTTTCCCAAAGAAACAACTAACCAGCAGACAAAGGAAGGAACCTTTGGAATATTAGCTGTACTCTGGCTACCATAAACAACTTAAAAAAAAAAGTTCTGGGGCGACTGGGTGGCTCGGTTGGTTAAGTGTCCAACTTCAGCTCAGGTCATGAGCCGTGAGGCTTGTGAGTTCGAGCCACGCATTGGGCTCTCTCCTGTCAGATCCTATTTGGATCCTGTTTCCCTCTCTCTCTGCCCCTCCCCCACTAGCTCTCTCTCAAAAATAAACATTTATTCCGATTCTGTGTCTCCCTCTCTCTCTGCCCCTCCCCCGTTCATGCTTTGTTTCTCTCTGTCTCAAAAATAAATAAAAAACGTTGAAAAAAAAATTAAAAAAAAAAACAAAAACAAAAATAAACATTTAAAAAAGAAAAAGTTCTAGTTTTTTGTTCTGAGCAATATTAATTATGAATTCACATCAAATAAAAGACTATTCCTATGGCGCCTGGGTGGCTCAGCCAGTTAAGTGTCAGACTCTTGATTTCGGCTCAGGTCATGATCTCACAGTTCATGGGTTCAAGCCCAGCATTGGGCTCCACACTGACAGTGTGAAGCCTGCTTGGGATTCTCTCTCTTCCCTCTCTCTCTCTGCCCCAACCCCACTTGTTCTGTCTCTCTCACAATAAATAAACTTTAAATAAATAAATTAAAAAAAAAAAAAAAAAAAAAAAAAAAGACCACTCCAGACAGGAAAGGGTGTAGAGGGAATCAGAAGAGGAAGCAGGAGAGCTGGGTGCCGGGGAGATGGGAGAAAGGTGGACTTTCCATAGGACAAACCTATGAAGGTTTGGGGAGGCTGAGGCAGGGGCAGAAGGTTCAGACTAATCCTGTGAGGAAGCCGGAGGTCTGTGGTTTACGGAAGCAGGAAAGACTCCTAATGTGGCCATAAGGAGAGCCTCAACCCAAAAGCAGGATTACACCCAGAATCCAGGAAGAGAAGACCTAATTACGCTCCAGGATAAGCTGGGGTACAGACGAAGATCCTCAGGGGAGAGGAGCACCTTAAAAAGGACCACGTGGGTCTGTAACCAGGCAGCATATACCTGACTTTGCCTCCCTGCCTGTAATTTATTTTTATTAAAAAAAATTTTTTTTAATGCTTATTTAGTTTTTTTGGAGAGAGAGAGTGCGAGCCAGGGAGGGGCAGAAAAAGAGAGAGGGAGACGCAGATCTGAAACAGGCTCCAGCCTCTGAGCTGTCAGCAAGGATCCTGATGCGGGGCTCAAACTCAGGAACCGTGAGATCGTGACCTGAGTCAAAGTCGGACACTTAATGGACTGAGCCATCCAGGAGCCCCTCCTTGCCTGTAATTTATAAAAATTCCACCTAACATTTATGTTATGCTTTATAAAGATGGTGCTTTCATGGGCGTTCCCACAATATACCCCTTAAGAAGGCATTTTAATTTCTACTTTATATTTGTAGGGATTCAGTTAGGAAAGGTTAAACTAGCAGCCTTTGATCCAACCAGCTATGTGACTTTAGGCATAGCTACAGCTCAACTTTTGAGTCTGAGGCCTTTTATTATTTATCACAATTGCCCCTCCCATGACCAGCATTGACCAGGCCACCTGAGAGTAGCTGACTCTCCTGAAGCCGGCTGTCCCTGAGGCCTCTGCCACCCCCTGGGCGGGTGAGATCCCAGCTTTCTAAGAGGTACTAGGGGAAACTGGCAACAAGTTAAAAGACAAATTTAAAAATTTCAGATCAAGAAAAAAAATGCCTGGAAAGAAAGACAGTGTTATGACAGAGGAAGACTTGGTGAGTGGTAGGGACGAGAGGGGTCATCAGTTCAGAGCAGGTAATTGCGGAGGGCTCATGGAGGAGGTGATTTCTGAGCTGTGACCTGAGTGGTAAAAAGGAACCACGTGTGGAACAGAACAGAGAGCCCAGAGATAAGTCCACGCACAGACAGTTGGTCTTTGACAGGACACCAAAAACACACAGAGGGGAAAGGACGGTCTCTTCAACAGACGGTGTGGGGAAAAGTGGACATCCACAGGCAAAAGAATAAAATTCATCATCAGGGAAACAGAAATCCAAACCATAATGAGGCACCTCATATCTGTCAGAGTGGCTATTATTAAAAAAAAACAAACAAAAAAACCCAAAAAAAACCACAAAAGAAGTGCTGGCAAAGATGTAGAGAAAATCGAACCCTTATACACTGTTGGTGGGAATACAAGTGGTACCGTCATTATGGAAAAGTGAGCAGACCCCTCAAAATATTAAAAATAGAATTACCATATGATCCAGCAAACCCACCTCTGGGTACTTAGCCAAAAGAACTGAAGTCGGGGTCTCAGAAAGATACTTGCACTCCTGTGTTCACTGCAGCACTATTCACAATAGTCAAGATGTAGAAACAGCCTAAATGTCCATCGATGGATGACTGGATCAAAAATGTGGGCTATACATACACTGGAGTATTATTTAGCCTTAAAAAAGAAGGAAATCCTGCCATACACAACAACATGGATGAACCTGGAGGACATTACCCTGGGTGAAATAAGCCGGTCACAGAAAGACAGGACTGCACGAAGTATCTACAAGAGTCAAGCCCACAGAATCGGAGAGTGGAATGGCAGCTGCCAAGGGCTGGAGAGAGAGCGCTGCAGAAGGGGTAACGGAGGGCTGCTAACTAACAGACACAGAGTTCCAGTTACACCAGATGAGTAAGTTCCAGAGGTCTGCCGTACCACAGTGTGCCTGTAGTACTCTTAGAAGTTTAAGAGGGGAGACCTCACGGTAGGTCTTCTTATCCCAATAAAATTTCAAAAGAGCCACGAGAAGATGTGGGTCAGAATGTTCCGGAAGAGAAGACATGGAATGTGGATGTCTAAAGAGGGAATGAGCTCAGTGCAGGCGAGGAACAGAGAGCAGACCAGCGCTGCTGGCAGCTTGGTGAGAGAGAGCAGTGGTTAAGAGCGGGGCCCAAAGGTAGGCCCAACCACACAGGGCCCACGGGGGAGGTTTACACAGAAGCCGCTGGAGCCTTTCAACCGAGAGATGACACAACCTGCTGTGTTTTCAAACAGTCCCCCTAACTGCCGGGTGGAGGGCTTGCAGGGGTATAGGTGGGGATGATTTGGATCACATGTCAGTGTCAGGACCCAGAAAGCCCTGACCACCATCTTGAGGGTTGCAGACCCGTAAAGCTTGGCTACTACGGAGGCTGTGGTGCTTTCAAAACGGAGGGAGGGCTTGGCATGCCAGATTCCTGGAAAACTGAGAGCACTGCTTCTGAGAAGCAACCTTCGTTTGTTGGACTTTGTGGCTTAAACATACTCAGCAGTGCCTGTTTCTCTGCTCTCCATTATTTCATTTCTCTTCACTGACTTTGCTCTTAAAATGACTGATTTTTCTGCTTGCCCTTTTATAAACAGACATGGCCATGATCTGTCGGAAAGCCTTGCAAGTGAATCCCCACGCTAACCCAAGGATGTCTGCACATTCGTCCCTAAGGGGAAGGAGTAAAGGTGGCTACTTACCTCGGCGCAGAGTGTGCGGGCTGGGGCCGGCGGAGTTGTGCCCTGGGCCGACCGAGAGCTGATGGGAGCCAGTCGCTGTCTGGGCCTGGTTCGGGCCAGCGGCCATCTGACTGTTGCTTCTCCCCGGGGTGGGTGCGGGGGCAGGGGCAGAGTCCTTGGGTTTCGGCGGACTAAGGGGAGCAAAGTCAAGTTAGATGTCGGACGGTCCCAGCTAGAAAGCTAATAAGCAAGCTAAAAATACCAGATCCCAACCAGAGTTCTCACCTCCACAGGCAAGGAGGTGATCTGGAATTTGAAACAGTTCACACTGGGTCTACAAAGCTAGTATTTGTTTGGGGCCACACAGGACTAAATATTTCATGAGATTCATTGCATCAGACTGTCTTTCCACTCTTCTGCCCCTTGAACATCATGATAGAGACCATTTCATAGCAACCAACAAGAAATTTCTAGTTTGCCTGTACTTAAGATTGGGCAATACTGAAAAACACAAAAGGGCTTTTGGACTTCAAACTAATGAGATTTTGACACATACAGTGTATAAAACAAAGCAAAAGCTGTGGCAAAATACTAGTGCTGTAAATTACAAAATACTCGGTTATTATCAATAGTTTGGACTTGAGGAAAGAGAAACCCTTTGATCGCTCAAAGTCCGGAGCTGGTTAGTAGCAGGGGAGACGGAGATCGGAACTCGGGCTAGTTCCCGGGTCAGACCCTCTTACACTAAACCTGACAGCTACATTTTGTCAGGGTCACCAGTGAATGCCACTAGCCAAGTGCACACAAAAATGTCTACACAGCATAGAAAACAAAGGCAAACCGAGGACTGACATTCTATTTGTCCATCTGCAGTGAATTCTGATTATTATCTTAAATAATGTATTTAAGCCTTGATTGAATGGGTTGAATGCTAACAGGTACATGAAAATGTGAGGGTTTGCGAGTACTTTTTTCCCAAAGAAAAAAATTTAAGCCAAAACAAGGACGTGTGGAGCAGCGGTTAACGAGACAACACGGAGCCTCAGTTATTTTTCACCAAAATGTGAACTTGCACAAATTATGGACTCAAAAAAGGAATTCGGGAAGACGCAGAGAGTCAGAGTTCAGGTGTGACGACCGAACAAGATTCCGCTCTCGTAAGCAGCTGGCTTCACACCCAAGGCACTCCCTCCCCATGCAGAGGACAGGAAGTGAGGGAGCTCTCCCGAGGCAGCTTCGTCTCTGCGCACAATGTATGCAGAAACAGGTTATCCTTGTTCTGTGCATCTGTTTTACTCAATATGTGATTATTTAGTGCTTTATAGAAGGCCGCGATAAACATTTGAGCACGTGCTCTGCAGAGGGGCTCATCTTTTACAGCAGCTTCTGGTCCTGAACCACCTGAGATACCACTTGAAGTGGCCTCCGGTGGTCATCTGCCTGGGTCAGTGTGGAGAAGTGAATTCATGCACATTAAACAGAAATCTCAAGTTCAAAGGTCCTCTTTTTTCAAGCTGCTGTATACTTGTACCCCACTCCAGATGGTTAGTCTAAAGGAATCAACAAAAGAGCCTTTTAAGAAAATTTATCATATTTTTTACCTTGTACTCACATTATCAATTTGCCTACGAGACTGAACGCTAGGGGTTGGGAGGGTCTCAGTCACCAACTGCATCTAGTACAGCGTCCGGTACTCAGTTAGTTATTCAATAAGTCTGGATGGATGGATGGATGGATGGATGGATGGATGGATGGACGGGTGGACAGGTGGGTGGAAGGATGGGTGGGTGAGTGGGTGAGTGAATGAATGAATGAATGAATGCCAAGGATACTATAAGTAACTTGCTACATTCAAGTGTTAACCAGTTAGCACACCAGATGGCAACAAGCGAGTGGTCAATGGACATCGAGTGCACATCCAACAGCTAGAAGAGGTTTACAATACTGCTAGCCACCTATTGGCTTCCAGCACCGAAGCAGTACGGTAAAGAATGCAAACGAATGTTGCTTCTTTTGGAAAACAGGAAAGGAAGCAAGCAATTTGCAGTCTTTTTTTCCCCATCCTTTGCCAACCAGAAGAGTGAAGGCAAATCCGGTTCACTCTCTGCCGAGTGATTCTGTGGGCCTGGATGCCGTGCCCACAGGCCAGCCCCTGCGAGAAGGCTGGGGCACTGGGCACCCAGCAGAAGCCGGCCTCCTTACCTGTCGCCCAGGCTTGGCCCCTGCTCCAGTATGCCCGCAGAGGAGGGGACAGCCCCACCCCCTGTGCTGCTTTCAGCCCTAGAGCTCTGGGGAGGGGGCTCCGGGCCCGCAGGAGCCAAGGTGCCGCCATCTGTGGGCGGGAGTGGCGGCTGGAAAGCTGGGGCTATGTGCTTTCTATTTAGAGTGCCACCTCGCCGGTGGGCCTGGAAGTCCATAAGCTTCACACCAAAGCTACACAGAAAGAAGAAACAGTCAACACACCATGCAAGCTGACTACTGAGACAGAAGCCCAACGGTCCACGCGTGTTGAAACCCACACGTGTGGACAGCCCCCCGGTTGCCCAGCATGCAGTGAAGCGGCGCGGACCAGGTTCGCGGCCATCCCTATTACCAAGGCAAGCAGCTCACCCGGGCTTTAAACCTGAGCGAGCCGACAGACCCGGTCCCGATCAGTGTCCTTTCTCAGTCTGGGGGTGAACAGCTGCAAGCCAACGGGCGGGCCTCGTCTCGAGTGAGTGGCATCACATTAGCCTGCCTATCTGCGTGCCACCCAACGGCCACCTCGAGTCTGTGTGTTTGGGGGATGAGGTGGGAGCTGAGTGGGAAGGTTGTGACGCCACCCTGCTTCTTGAGCCGAGATGTAGAAACACTGGTACATGAGTGTGCAAAGAATAGATCTGAAAGGGTCCGTAACCTTGGGAAAAACAGTTGCTTTTGGGAAGCAGATGGCAGTTGGAGGGTGGGGAGGAGGAAGATTCACTTTTCGCTTAAGATTTACTTGATGCGTGAACTTTCAAACTCTTCAGTTTGAAAAATCGAGGCGCATGGCTTCTTGAGCTCATGTTTACTGGGTCAGCTGGTGGGGAGAATCCACCCCGGGGGGTAACCAAGAATCGTTTACTATATGCCAGTCAGACCCGTAACACTGCATTTTGTAACCTAAAGTCCATGAAGGCTCATTTCGTGGTGGACAGTTTGTCATCGTGCAGCAGGACCAAGTGTGTGAATGGGACTGCAGAGAAGTAAGGTCTCGGCACGTAATAAACACGGGCTTCGGGGGGACCGAGTAGGGAAGGAGAGCCTTCACCGTGGATTAAAAACAATCACTACCAAGCAAAATCAAACAAAAAAAGATCATAGGTCGCTATAAGATCGGATGATCGAAATAGGAGCCTGCTGTTTAGCTGTAATGTAACACCACGTCCGTGATGTTATTACTTATGCGTGTGCAAGAACAGCATGCTACTCAAACAGGCCTAACTTGGCCTTACTGGTGAGTATGGAGCTATTTCATCACACACACTGAGCAAGCTGGCCTCTGAAGACACAAATCACAAAGAGCCTTACTAACCTTTGAAAATCCCACTAAAATCGCCCATGGAGCACAGCACGGAGACCTACGGTCTCTCACTAGATCTGATACCACCCACCATCTTTTTTTTCTTCCAGAATTGGAAATACTCAAGTTTCTCCAGCTGAACATCAGATTCAGTGGTTGGCTTCCACTGAAGGGCCACGTTCTATCCAAAATAGGTCTCTTTAAACACCAAGTCACACAACTTACTGTGAGAGGTGGGTTATTCTCACACTCGCTCCTGGACATCTGTCCACAATATTTAACTTTTCTCCCCCGCCCTCTCTCTTTTCCCCAAGTGCGTTCGGGTGGCTCTGTCACGTGTATGATGCCATCCCACAGACCACCAAGGAAAGCCTGGATGCACACGGTCTGGATGTTAGCAGACAAGCTACCCATCTGTCTTACGTAAGTCATATTAATGTTTGGAATGAACTAGAGCAAAATTCCTTAAATATCTGGACCTAACAATCACGGGTGGTTAGTGGGCCACTCTCATGACAAGTCGGCTGAGGCCGGACCAGATACCGAGGGTTCAACCATCCTTCTACATGACATCTGCTGCTGGATGCGAGTGAACAGCTCTGAACACACACCTCTCCTTCTTCACCAAGTCCCCTTCCATTACTGCCATGCTGGCAGGTCGTTTCCTCTCGAGGGTCCCTGAGTCAGAGTCATTTCCAGTGTGAGATGAGTGATTGGAATTTGGGGTGACGAGAGGCACGAATGCTTCTGAGACGTTAAATTCCACCTCTGCAACAAGAGAAAGAAACAAGTGTACAGGCACACCTCAGAGACGCTGCAGGTGCGCTGTCCGACCACTGCAACAAGGCGAATATCGCGATAAAGCAAGTATCATGATAAAGTGAATACCCCAATAAAGCGAGTATCGTAATGAAGCAAGTCAAGTGACTTTTTTGGTTTCCCAGAGCATATGAATGTTAGGTTTACTCCATACTGTCATCTATTCAGCATGTAATAGCATTATGTCTAAAAACACAATGTATGTACTTGAAATAGAAAGTGCTTTATTGTTAGGGTGCTTGGGTGGCTCAGTCGGTTAAGTGACCAACCCTTGATCTCAGCTCAGGTCATGATCTCACAGTTCACGGGTTCAAGTCCTGCATTGGGCTCTGCACTGACGGCACGGAGCCTGCTTGGGATTCTCTCTTTCTCCCTCTCTCTCTGCCCCTCCCCCAACCTTGCTTTCTTTCTCTTTCTCTCAAAATAAATTCACTTGTCTTTTAAAACGATTTTATTCTTAAGAAATGCTAACCATCATCTGAGCTCTCAGTGAGTCGTAATCACTGATCACAGATCACTACAACAAATATAATGAGAAAATTTGAAACCACAAGAATTACCATAATGTGACAGAGACACGAGATGAGCAAATGCTGTCAGAAAAACGGCACCGACAGACATGCCCAATGCAGGGTTACCACAAGCCTTGTCTGTAAAATAATGCAGTATCGAGACTGCAAATATATAAAGCAAAGCGCCATAAAATGAGGTTTGCCCATGTGTGACAAGAGAGCATATGGGGGCACAGAGCTTTAAAACTCCCTCTGCAACGAGAGCCTCATTCTTCAGCCCCTCAGCCCTCATTGCTTCACAAGTGGAACCCCTGCACTCTCCTCTTAAGAATGGTTTGCCAAGGGGTACCTGGGTGGCTCTGTCGGTTAAGTGTCCCACTCTCGATTTTGGCTCAGGTCATGAGCTGGTGGTTCGTGAGATTGAGCCCCACGTTGGGCTTGGTGCTGGGTGTGGAGCCTGCTTGGGATTCTCTCTCTCTCTCTCTCTCTCTGGCCCTCCCTCATTTGTGCTGGTTCTCTCTCTCTTTCTAGTAATTAAAAAAAAAAAAAAAAAAAAAAAAAGAATGGTTTCCCAAGCCAGGGGAGGTAAAATGAAGGAACTAGAAATAAGGAAGGGGTGTGATTCAGAATATAACTTACACGATCCCTCTGCTTTCTTCTTTGTTTAAAAAAAAAAAAAAAATCATGGAATATGGACAAGGGCAGTAAGCAGGGATTACTTTTTTGGATAAAAAAATGAAAAGTATTTACATTCTGATTATAAAATACAAATAAAAGCAACACCAACTCTGTACTGCCTATAGCAGTTTTTCCAAGACTCGTCTTCCCAAAGAAATCTTGGGCAGAATGCCAGGATTCACTGAGACCTCACGTATTTGTTGAGCAGCCTGCATGAGGGAGGCGGGATTCTCGATGGTGTGGAGACTGTGGTAAAGAAGAGGTGAGCGTGGCCTGGGGTCACTCACGGGGCTCACGGAATAAGGGGCGGGGGCCTGGACTCCCAAAACATGCCAACCAGTGGCCCCAAAGAGGGTCGTGGAACCTCTGAGGATCCCAGGACTACAACAGACGCGGTTTGAAAATCTACGGCCTGTAGACTGAAATCCTACTTCTCTGACAGGCCAACTCCGACCTTCAGAAAATGGCTCCAATCCACCTGTCCTGTGTTACCTTCCACCTTTACAAAGAAACCAGCTCTCTGCTGAGAGAAACAAAAGGAGGTCTTCCCAATGGAAAACTGCATATTCAGTGTCACCTCTTCCACAAAGCAGTCCCTGGTTCTTTGTGCCCAGCATCTGACTTTGTCAAACTATCCGCCTCTCCTTCTCACTCGCCATGTGTTACAATATCTGTTTATGTGTCCTTCTCCAAGGGCCAAGTTCCTCCAGGGGACAGCATGTCACCACCAGCATGTGGTGCCTAGTGGGTATTCCAGTATACGCTGGCTAGAGCGAACAACTCCAGCGTTAAGTGAGACAAAGCGAAACACAAAATAACGTGGTGGCCAATACGTCAAAGATGAACGTTAAGCGGTCTATTTTAAAAAGAAACGTGAAAAAGGGAAACCGGTTAGGTAATGGTGAAGGGATTACTGATGCATTTTCTTCTCGGAAGAATTTCTTATACTGTTATTGTGTTGCCTGGGCGGTCAGTGAAGTTGGAAAGGTGAATTACCTTCAGGGAAGAACCAGTCGGCGTGCTGAATGATGGGCTCAATGACCGCAACCACGTGGACAGATGTGGCCGCTGCCATTTCAGCTAGCGACCTGCAAAGGACATTCACAAAGTCAAAGTGCTTCCCCCAGGCAGGTTGTGTCACGGCAGTGTAATTATTTTAAAACGGTAAAATCTTCAAGCACAAGTGCAAAAATTAGATGCACGGGGCTCTGACCTAGGAGTGTGGCGGTGACTCCCCAGGAGGAAAAACTACCCCCACTTGATTATCGCTCCTTGGTCTGCGTGCACCATGTTAACAGCGAGTGAGCCAGTGAACAACAGTGTTCAGTCCAAATGCTGATTTTAAGTTGGTTCGGAGCAGGATGTCAACCAGGCATTTTCCCACCGTGTTCCCACAGTGTTGCCCGTGGTAGTTATCTTGTAAGACCCAAGATACAGCCACCAGTTTTGCCCATAATACAGCAGAAAGTATGTATTGTTTTGCTGTGCCCCTCGTATCAGAAAGCCTGAGCCCCCACAGTAAACATAGTATTAAGGGGGCACCTGGGTGGCTCAGTCGGTTAAGCATCTGACTCTTGCTTTCGGCTCAGGTCATGATCTCACAGTTCGTGGGTTCGAGCCCTGCGTCAGGCTCTGTGCTGACAGTTCAGGGCCTGCTTGGGACTCTCTCTCTCCCTCTCTCTCTCTCTGCCTCTCCTCTGCTCTCACTCTCTCAAAATGAATAAATAAACTTAAAAAAAACCCAAACAACCCACAGTATTAAGGCTGTCATATCTGGTCCCAAGATGCGTGTTCAGAAGTTGACAGTGTGAATGTCAGGGCTCAAAAAGAAGAAAATAAGTAAGAATCACTATCCCCACTGTCAAGGAGCTCACGTTCCAGTTCAGAGTCAGAACACCACAGAAGCCAAGAAGCTGCGAAGGCCTGACACCCAGGGAGCCCCCACGTGCTTCAGTGTCAGGTTCTTCACCTCACTGAACTCAATGTTTACAACACGGACTGTTACAAGGTCTGGGTCATAAATGAGGACACTGAACCCCCAAGAGGCTGGAGCCCTTGCCTGACTGCCCCAAACCTCCCTCCTCCCTCTATACCCCTCTGACCTCTCTTCCCACCGGGAAGAACATCTTCACCCCCATTACCAATCAAGCAAACGTTCTAGCTCCTTTCAAATTCCAGCTTAAAATGCAAGCACGGTTGCACATTTTCCCCACTGCCCACTCAGTCCTCCCTTCCGTCCTGGATTCTGATTGCCCTTGTGCCTTAGAACCCTGCTGGACTAGGGAGCAACTCTTCACTCATGATCTCGGCCAAGTTTTCTTTTTGAGGAGATACTGTCTGCTGATTGGTTTGCAAGACCTTTCAATATATTCTGGACACTTCTGGAGGAACTCCTTCATAGTTCGTGAATTACCATTTGTTTAAGGTGCTTTCTGACACTTAGAAGTTTGTAGCTGTTGAGCCAAATCTATTCATTTTTAAATTGTTTACACCAATTTTATGTTTCGAAAAGACCTCTCTATCCCAAAAGGTAGTAAGTATCTACCTGCCATGTTTATGGCATCACTTTTTATATAATTAATCCTTTGGTCTACCTGGAATTTATTGACTGTAAGATATGATGTATGTAGTTAACTTTGTATATCAACATAGTGTTAGTTTTGCCTTATGATATTGGATCTTTTTAAGTAATCGTATACATAATGGTTGGGCGGGCATGAGTGAATAAATAAACGAAAAAAAAAAGAAAGGTTTTAATTCAGAAAGTCACTGCAATTTTTTTAATGGAGATGAGGACCGCCCCTGATTTTCCAATATGAAGAAACATGGAGGGAGTCCCGGGGCGGTGGGGAAGGTTCGGGATGTGGCCTGGGGGTCCCATGACTTCCCTGCTGTGCAAACTTAGGCAAGTTACTGGTCCTCCCCTGTAAAAATGAGGACAGAAGCACCTATTCGAAAGGTTATTTGTGAGGATTGAAATGAGGTTAATTATTATGCCCCTGGACAGAATAAATGTCAGTGTCAGTGATTTCCCAGGAGCTTTCTAGCTGGTCTCCCTGAGCCTTCTCCTCCAATCCACATTTCTCAGTGCCAGCAAATTATCTTTCCAAATATGGTTGGATGAAGTCATTCTTCTGCTTAGAAACCCTGATGCCTCCCTGACCTGATCCCTTAAATTCGTTCTAAACCTCAGCAAGATACATGAGGCTCTTCAGAACCTGGCTCTGGCTGCATAATCCCCAGTCACAGTCTCCTGGCCCCTGATTATACAAGACCATATGACAGCACTCCCAGCCCCAAATTAGCAACCAGACCCTTTCATGCCTGCAATGACTTTGCTTATCTGGTCGCACCTGCAGGAAGGTATTCATTCATCCAAGTACAGCCCAAGTGCCGTGCGAGGCTCTCCCTGAACTCTCAGCCTGAGCTGTGTTCCTTCAGTAAGTACCATGGTCATCCGACTTTATAACATCTGTGACAGCATCCCCATGGGCACAGACTATGTGCAGAGCTCATCACTGTGCCACAGCTGTTCATCTGCCTGACTGCCCAAGAGTGGGACCCTCTGAGGACTGTGCATGTGACCAGCACCAGGGACAGGACCCAGTTCAGTGTTCCAAGAATGTTGGCTAAATGGAAAGACCCAAGTTCAGAAGCGCAACTCTGAAGTGCATCTTACACCGGAATGTGTCTATTCCCACCAGGTGGAGAGAAGAGATGAATCCAGGCACACGGGGAAGACTTACCCTTCGTTTTTGGCCCATAGTAAGTTAGGGCCTAACACAATTGCAATGTTGCTGGGAGTCATTTTATTAATGTCACTGGTCTGGGCAAGCTTTGCAAGGAACTTGATTAAATACCTATGGAAGAAACGAGAAGAGAGAAAGCACGTACTCTGAAACCTTTGCACTTATAGCATCCTCCTGCCCATGCGCTCAGTTCCAGATGGCTCAGGTGCTAACTGCAGAGTGCCGCTAAATCAGAATCTGGCTCAGGTTCAGTATTTTACAAAGTCCTGTGTTCTTTGCTTCAGAGAACAGAAAGCCCCACGTTAGGGCTTGGAAGAGGAAAAGAGCTCACGTGTAAACCTCAATGATTCAATCCCTATTTACTGTATATTTCTAATCCATTTCTCCTTTATGCCCTACCTATGTACCCCTCAATTACAATAGGATTAGCTGTGGGCTCAATATATTTTAATACAAACATAAAAAAATACAAGTATAGGTACACTGCTTAAAGGAAATCGTATTTGAAAATGCTTTATGTGGTAATTATGAAAATCTCCAATTTATCATATAGATATACTCTCTTCTATATAAGCACAGTACCTCAGGGGCGCCTGGGTGGCTCAGGCTATGATTTCGAGGTTTGTGAGTTCAAGCCCTGCATTGGGCTCCGTGATGTCAGTGCAGAGCCTGCTTGGAATCCTCTCTCTGGGCCCCTCCCCCTCTCTCAAGATAAATAAATAAACTTAAAAAAAATTCTCTCTGCCTCTACCCTGCTTGTTCTCTCTTTCAAAATAAATAAACAAACTTAAAAATAATTAAAAAAAAAAAAAGCCGGGGGGGGGGTGCGCGTGGGTGGCTTAGTTGGTTAAGCATCTGACTGTTGATTTCAGCTCGGGTCATGATCTCACAGTTCATGAGCAGGGCTCTATACTGTGGTGCGGAGCCTGTTTGGGACTCTCTCTGTCTCCTGTGTCTCTCTTTGCCTCCACCCCACTTGCTCTCTCTTTCAAAACAAATAAAAAAAACCTAAAAAAAAATTTTAAATACATAAATTATAATATATCCATACAGTAGACTACTATGCAGCCATAAAAAATTGTTATGTACTGTTATGGAAAAATCTTTAGGATGTATATCCAGCAAAGAAGTTAAAGAGAATGATGTATACAATATATACTACCATTTGGTTTTTTGCAAAAAGGGAAGCATGTGAGAGAAAGAAATGTATGTATGTGTATATATGCGAGAGATTCTTCTCTGTACAGCTTTTGAATTTTGAACTATGGGAACATACTCCCTATTACAAATACAATTAGTAAAAATTATAAAGAGTAAAATAAACAAAAGAAGAAGCCAAATCCTAAAGTTCCACCACAGTTCTAACCAAGACTATCTGTAATCCCAGGCTGGGTGTGCTAAATGAAGCAATGAAGGTTACTAAAAATATTAACATATTCCTAAGGCAAAGTTGATACTTAAGGTATTAAAAGGGAATATTTAGCTTAGTTTAGTGGTCGAATCCAGGACTGAAATTAAAGGTCAGGTAACATACTAGAAATTTCACCAGTAGAGTATTTGTCATTTTGGGCCAAGTCCCCTGTACAGAATTCTCTTTGGTTTTCAATGACTTAGGGCTACCTTTTATCCTTCTCTCTATGCTTCTTCAGAGTCACATTTTAAGTCAAAAGGAAAATAGAGGTTAAATTCTAGAAATTTATTCTGTGGTAAATTTTCTTAGAAACCTAGCTATTCCATAAAGCAATACATCATCTTCAGTTCTTGACCTTTCATTCAATGGGATGATTTATGCTCTATTAAAGATAAATTTATGTAGCGTATAAAAGCACTATTGCAGAAAATAGAATTATTAATTTTTGCCTTTTACATGCTGGAAAATCTTATTTATTTACTTACTTATTTGCTTGCTTATTTACTTACTTATTTACCCATCCATCCACCCATCCATCTATCTCTATCCCCAATGTGGGGCTTGACTCACAACCCCAACCCCAAGATCAGGAGTCACATGCTCCACCAACTAAGCCAGCCCAGCGTGCCCCTATACTGAACAACTTAGACTCTGAATCCAACGTGCAGTCAAGCCAACTTTCCACGAGAACCTTCTTCCCTGTAGCTGCAGTGGTAAACTGACCAGGCGACTCACGTGTTCGTGTGGACGCAATCAGGTGCTTCAGGTGCAGCACGATAACACACATCAAATCCCATGCCCTGCGCCCCCCAGGCACCCCCCAAAGCACTTCTGTAGTGCGCTTGAATTAAGTGGCCTCTGCTGCAGATGGAACCTTTCTTCACTCCAGAGTCGCTGTGGCTTGGTAGCTTAATTTGCAGAATGCCGGTCATTCGTACCTGAAGTTAACAAAATTTTGTGGTGGCAACTTCTGACATGTTCTCCATAAATCTTGAAGTTTTTTGTCTTGATCCTGCACACTGAGGAAAAAAAAAAACCCGGTATTCATAACTCTTTATCAAAACACCTATTAGTAACACCTCTGTCAACAGGCTACATTAACAGCAATGTCTTCGTTGACAGAGAAAGCACAGTTGTGACACAGGGTAGATTTGGAAATAAATAAATTTGGAGTCAGATACCAACTAAATATTTAACTCTGGGCAGTTGGTTAGCCTCACTGAGACTCAATCTCCTGATGTGCCCAACAGGGGATGAGAGTGTTGATTCTACCGAGTGACTGTGAGTTTCCAGAAGCATCGCCGTGCAAACTGCCCGTGCCAATGCCCGGCATTCCTGAGACAAGACCCTACCGAAAATTCTGTCTAGAAAATGCGCATCTCTGTGTGTGGTTTCATGGAGCCCAGATCTCTTGTCGGCCCAGCCACACATGAGGCGGCCAAGCTCCCAGGCACCCAGGTACCAGTGTCTTTCCCTGCCCTTCGTGCCACTCCAAGTCTCCAGGCCAAGAAGCCCTTTTCTGTGCTGAAGCATTTGCAGGAGCTCTTCTGCTCTACAGTTCCAACACACAAACTTTCACAGACACAAAAAAGGGCCAGATGAGATCAGTCACCCCTGCCCGCCAGGAGGAGAGCACGTTAGAAGTTGCCCACACAATACACCTTTGGATCTAAAACATCCTCCACAACTGAAGCAATCTGGAGTTACAAGAAGGGGTCAAACGTAATTATACTTTAAGTAAGCTTCACGCCCCATGTGCAGCCCAACACAGGGCTTGAGCTCACGACCCTGAGATCAAGACCTGAGCTAAGATCAAGAGTAGGATGCTTAACGTACTGAGCCACCCAGGCGCCCCAAACACAATGATACTTTAAAGGCCAGTCGATGTGTCACCGGGATGGGATGGTGGCCCATGCTGACATTTCTCAAGTATATGGAATCAATACACCAATAAACAGATACCTTCTTTGAAAAGTGTATTTCCTCACAGGGATGAGTTTGAGAGTCTCAGAACTGAGAGAAGAATCAAGTTCAGGAGGAGTAGAGGCTACCTAAGAAAAGAGACCCCAGAAAGTTCCCCTACCTGACACTGATGTTGGGTTCCATTTATTCAGCCCCACAAACATGGACGCTTACAACAGGCTGGGCCACACGCAGGTTCCAAGGATATGACCACAACTAAGAACTTATTCTGACTTTAAAAACCTCATCACCTACCCAGGACGTGTTTCGCATTCTGTGGCCACAAAGGTTCTGGCGCAAATGCGGTTAAAACGACGGGGCAGCCCACCTCCTGCTGCAACCGAGCCGATCAGACCCAGCGGCCCATCTGCTGGGAATGGGTGACAGTGGCTAAAGACAGGGGAAGGGGTGGAGGGGAAGGGAGATTTGTTCCTCTTCCCTTAGGGGTGAGGAATTAGGGACCTGCCGGAGGAGGTGAGTCAGAGCCGTGAGGCACAAGCTAACAGGGAGGCAGGCTGGTGGGCCAGATCGAAGCCCCTGGGACTTTTTGGACAAAGGTGCCAGCAGCTCCTGGACAGACTGAAGCTGGGGGTGGAGGGGAAGGGACAAAGATAGAGGCCCAGTCTTTAGGTCCAACAGGTCTGGGTCTAAATTCCCACTCTGCCAATTACTTGCTGTTACCTTGGCCCTGTTCCTCCCCAAGTCTCAGTTTCCACGTCTGTAAAATAAGGATAATGGCATCTTCCCTTTAGGTCATTGATTGTGGATTACAGGAGGTAATGGGTACAAAGCTTAGTAGGTACTTAGGACACAGTAAATGCTCAGCAAGTGTAAACTGTCATGACTGGTGCCATCAACATTGTATTATTGCCCTGCTGAGTTTCCACAGTTCACCGGGCACATCGCCACCGATCACTACGACACCTGTCCCCGTTATAGGGCTGTCTTCAATATAAAAGGGGCTTGGGATCAGCTGATCTGTTAGTGTGGGTTCCACTATATGTCTTCATCGATATACATCACACATATTGAAGCCAATGCACTAGGGGTGACTTTCCTATACTAATAATCATACTCACACTCAATATTTTCACCCTCAACTTAAGAGCATGCTAAATAACGAATGTGCTATTTTAATGTTATTCCATATCCAAGAGTAAGATAATTCACAAAGGGAACATAATATTCCATAATATTCCTTTAACTTATAAAACTCCGTGTTCTTTAAACTTACCTTGCCACTTGGGTCCATTCTTCATACAGACTGAAGGTCATCAAAGGTTCAGGTAATTCCCGTAAATAGGACTTTAAAGCACCTGGAATTATTAACACTCACTTTGAGTATGTCCAGGGGTAAGCATGGGAATCTGGGGCGTGTTACTTTGCAAGCTGAAATGATCTCAGTTACCACCTTCCGAGAGTATCTAGAACAAGCCACTAACCAGCGGGAGTGGCTAGAGAATTAGGTGCTCCTAAAACAAATTCTGTCTCTTGCTAATATAGAGAGGGATCAATGGAAACAAAATTAGCTTCAAAGTCACCTTCTAATAGACATCACTTCCCCAGGAAGATCTCAAGTCTGAAGGTGAAAGAAGGGAAGGAAAGGGGCACTTGGGGTCTCAGTCAGTTGAACATCTGACTTCAGCTCAGGTCATGATCTTACGATTCATGGGTTCGAGTCCCTTGTCAGGCTCTGTGCTGACAGCTCAGAGCCTGGAGCCTGCTTCAGACTCTGTCTCCCTCTCTCTCTGCCCCTCCCCTGCTTGTGCTCTGTCACTCAAAAATAAACATTAAAAAAAATTTTTTTTATTAAAAAAAAAAAGAAGGGAAGGAAATACAAGCATGTCTCCAAATATCTGGATTATAAACCACCTTCACCTTTTACGTAATAATCAGGAAAACAAAGAAACAAATAAACCCTCCAGAACAGAAAAGACGTGTGTGTGTGTACACTCAGCTTTTTAAAAAAGTTTTATTCATTTAAGTAATCTCTACACCCCATGTGGGGTTCGAACCCATGACCCTAAGATCAAGAGTTGCACACTGTTCTATTTGTCCTTTCAGTTTTTTCCAATTAAACTTATATAGGGAGACCATTTCAATTTTATCTGTCACTTAAACCTAAAATGAAAAAAAAAATTTTTTAAGTAGGCTCCACACTCAGCACAGAACCCAACGCAGGGCTTGAACGTCTGACCCTGGGATCATGACCTGAGCTGAGATCGAGTCGGATGCTTAACTGACTGAGCCACCCAGGCGC
Source organism: Panthera uncia (assembly GCF_023721935.1). Classification (NCBI taxonomy): domain Eukaryota; kingdom Metazoa; phylum Chordata; class Mammalia; order Carnivora; family Felidae; genus Panthera; species Panthera uncia. The sequence goes on from NC_064815.1 coordinate 14,014,800, forward strand.
CCCCAGAACTGGATTTTTGACTGATGCTCTGTCTGAGATGCGACCTGCCACCCACCCTGAGGGCGACTCCTTGTGGCTCACCTGCTACAGCGTGGGGGTCTGAGTAGAACTCATCCAGATGAGAAGTGGAGCAGTCTAAAGCAGCTTTCAGTTTCTTTAACTTGGAGGCCCCAGCTCCAATTCGGAAAAGGCCCTGAAGACAACAAAAAGCCATCAGTGTCACGTTCAAGTTGGGGGCGGCAGTACAAATCCGATGGAAGAGCCTTCTGCCCCGGCCCTGCAGACCCCTCTCCGAGGGCGGGAACGCTGCCTGCCTTGTAGGGTTGCCAGGAAGGGTGGCGAGGACAAGCGCAGGCAGAGAGCAGCGCATTCCCGATCAGCGAGCGCTCGTGCCCTGCCCCGCTGCTAAAATACCTGTCTCTATTAGAAATCTGCTAAATGCGCTATTTTATACTTCCACAAGGCTGATTGCTACAGATTTTCTAAATTTAGGATTCTTTTGTTTTTTTTCTAATGGACATCTCATGAGAAATTGTTAGACTAGGCCCCTTAGTCATTTTCACTGCTCTAAAAGTTACTTGGAGAAAAACACGTGAAGGTCGCCCAAGAAAGGCAGGACTGTGAAGACACTGGTCCAGGAGTTATGAGATTCGGGTTTTAAGCAAAATAAATCTAGGCAGGGTTCCTCAGTCTCAGCAGTACTGACATTTCAGGAGCGGTAATTCCTCATCATGGTCCTGTCCTGTGCGTTGCAGGCTGCTTATTAGCAGCAGCCCTGGTCTCTGCCCACTAGAGGCCAGGAGCAACCCCCCTCCAAAATCGTGACAATCAAAAATGTGTCCAGACTTCGCCAAATCGCTCCCAAAAGGGGACAAAATTTAGCCCCGGCTGAGAAGCTCTGATCTCGGCTACTAGAAGTTGGGGTCATGTCAGTGGGGGATGGGGCAGTGCCTGGAAGCAAACACAAGAGGGCTTCTAGAGTGTTCCTTGATCTGGATGCTGATCACACAGGTAGGCTCAGTTTGTTAACATTTATCAATGCATCACTTATGATACATACATTTTTCTATCTACATTATACTTCAATACGGTTCTTTTTTTTTTTTTTTTTAACGTTTATTTATTTTTGAGACAGGGAGAGACAGCATGAATGGGGGAGGGTCAGAGAGAGAGGGAGACACAGAATCTGAAACAGGCTCCAGGCTCTGAGCTGTCAGCACAGAGCCTGACGTGGGGCTCGAACTCACGGACCGCGAGATCATGACCTGAGCCTAAGTCGGATGCTTAACCGACTGAGCCACCCAGGCGCCCCTCAATACGGTTCTTAAAAGGAAAAAAAAAAAAAAAAAAAAGACTCGGCATTGGATTTTCATCCCCCCACCATGAGCTCACTGTGTGCCGAATTCCTTATCTACACAGGGAGTAAGTAACAAGACCTGCTCGGCTCCTGGGTTTTTCTGCGGTAAGGATACCATACCCATGAAATAAACCTCCACCAAAACTGCACAGTACCACACGAGGGTAAGATTCTCGCTACGAACAAAGTTCACGGAAGCTCTGGTCCATTTAATGCATCATGAAAGTCAATGCCACAAATCACAGCCAGAGTCTAACGTGAAACAATCAAGGGGACAAAAGAAAGTCAGAGTGTACTGCAGGCAGAAAGGGTAAGTATTGTTTTCCTATGAATTTGGTTTTATTCACAGTGTCCAATGTGCAGGGTCTCAAAATGTGGGAAAACCACCAACGGGTCTACACAGTACAGATGGCGGCAAGCAGGCCCACTCGGCGCCCTTACCTCCTCCTTCATGCCTGTCTCCAGAAGCAGCATGACACAGGCCTCGATGGGCAGTGCAATCTCACGCCCGCTCCGCTTCAGGTGCTCTTGCAAAGGAGTCCCAAAGGCTGGCTTTTCCGCCCACTTATCTAGAGCAGCAAAGCATCCAGTGAGACACCCAACAACGTCACGGCATCAATGGGGGGGTCTTTTTCCTCCCCCAAATTACCAAAGGGGATCTTTTTTTTTTAAGCGGACTGGTGGTTGAGGCTTTGGGAAAAGGGGAAACATCTGTTCTGTTTGCTTTTGCTGTTTACCATTTACTAGAGCAAAAATAGGCATGGGGCTGGGAGGTTACTTGCGGAGCAGAAGCCCTGAACACCCTCTGTGGCACCCCGTGAGAGCGGCCCAGCTGAAGTCACGAGGGTGCTCCTGCATGGGACTGGTGGGCTGCCTGGCCCTATACCGAGGATGCGTCTAGGCACCCTGATTTCACTGGAAGGAAACTGATTCCAGCCACGCAAAGCAGCACTGGCCTTCCATCTAGGGGACTCCCTCAGTGCAAGAGGAAATAACTTCTTAAGATTTTAAACACAAGCCAAGCATCATCACACAAGACCGGAAGATGGCCGATGGGAACTCGTAGCAAATGCAACGTCTCCGTGACATGCAGTGCTTCCGAATGCCGGAGCCCCAGACAGGCCCCAAACATTCTGCGTAGGGAACAACGCGGGATCCGCAGCCCCAAAGCAGCTGAGGCTGAAGCCTGTGCCAGCAGTAAAGCGATCATTTATATTATTTTGGGGTCAGATACTCTGCTCCACTCCATAAGATATTTGAGGCAGCTTAGCAGAAATACATACAATAAAGCAGCAAAACAGAAACAAGAGTTTAGCGAATGGATGTGTCCCATTGGGATGAGAAGCACTCGGTTGGGTCTGGCCCGCCTGCGGGTCCTGTGCACATCTACCGCTGCCCAAGAAGCACACGGACGCAGAAGAGGGGAAACCGGCCCAAGAAAAATGCTCAGCTGAGGAACACTTAGTTCCTTCCGGTGACGGGAAAGGTTCCCGTCCTCCTCCGCACCACCAATGGACAATTATCCTTCAGCCGCTCTGCTGTTCGAACCACGAGTTCAAAGCAGGCACGATCACCCTGGTGTGTCCTCTTAGACTCCACTACATGAAAGAGCAGGGACAGGCCCCATCGTGTGATCTGTACATAGCGGGAGGAAGAAGAATGGAATCCCCAGGTCCCTGGGCCTGAGAGCTTGTGCAAGGCTAGAATCGATGGGAAGAGCGAGTGAGGTCCCGGTTGAAGAGAGGTGAGAGCAAGAGAGGCAGGAGCCCTCCTCATCTCTGGCCCTGGCCCTGGCCCCGGCCCCAGCCCCAGCCATGGTCAGCATAATTCCTAGCAGCAAGAGCATCCAGAGGCCTGGCTCTTCTCCGTGACAGCCCTCTCAGAGGCCAGACCTTCCCCCGCATACTTTGTCCCTTTCATCTAAAACGAGGATTCTCAATCAGGCAGAAAACGGCCACATGACCCCTCCCCTGGGAGATACATCAGAGTGCCCCGGGGGAGTTCTGCAAATGGCACCTGCCATCATGGCCACCCCACATGCCTGACCCCGTGGCGGCAAGGGCTGGGTGTTCTCCAAACACCTGCTGGAACTTTCTAGTAAACACTCTACGGTGTGCCCTGCCCCCCACCGCGGTGTAATGTTGGCCGAGGGTGGATGTGAGAACCAGTGACCTAGACGACTCCTGAGCCAAACCGCCCTGAGGATGCCGGCCTCTCACACAACAGACCAGTCAAGTGCTGGCTGCCACAGCGGCACCCACAACACCACAACGGGTGTTCACAACACCCCCCTCCCCCCAAATATAAGACACACATGTAAACGTACAACACTCATTCACAAGACAACGCATGTGTGCTAAGTCATGGCCAAAAAATGATATAGATGAGGGTCACAAATGCAGTTGTCCACAGGGGCCAGGGACATACCAGCCCTGCGCCTGGCGCCCACCCATGCTGCCATGTAGGAAAACAGATCCAGGGTTGCCAGACTCCCACAACTTCCAGGAGAAGCCAGAAACCAGATTGCTACATGAAGGTGTCTGGTGTTTCAATGATGGCAACATTTTTTTTTTAATGAGATGTGGCTGTTTGCGACTTCTGGCATAGACCACAGATGCTAGAGTGACTCAGGAGACAAGGTGTGTGCTGTTGGCTTCAGAGAAGGCTTCTCAAAGGAGGGGGGCTTAGATGAATGAAACAGACCAAGGAAGACCAGCTGAGAAAAGTCCAGGGACCTTGAGTCTCAGAAGTGATATCTGATTCCACAGTTCACACGTGAAGTGACACAGGCCCGGGGCGGGGAGACGGCATGAGAGGAGGAGAAGGCCTAGCAGAAGGCAGGAAGGGCAGACCCCGGCAACAGGTGGCTCCAAGTTCAAGCCCGGATGGTTTGGAGGAAGGCGGCACCCGGGAGAGCCAGAGGACGAAGGGACAGCTGGCGTGAGGGGAAGAATCGGCTTGCTTTCTGGGATGTGTGGAGTTTCAGGGCACAGCAGGCCCTCAGAGGGAACCAGCACTGAGAAGGCTGTGAGGCCGAAGACGCTGGTGAGATGGGAACTGTCACCAGGAAGGGGCTCTGGGGACAAGGAGGGCAGGAGGGGGAAGAGCACAGCCCTAACAATGAACTTTCCTGTTCCCTGTCACTGGCTGACCTACTTCTCCAGGGAAAACAGCCTTGGGAAAAAAAGAGGTTGTTTTGGGTTTTTTTTTTTAAAGTCCTGCTCACAAAACCCAATCTTCCCTTTTGCTGTGCTTGTTCGTCAGCTCCAAACCAGATTTTAATTCATTCAAAGGCTAAGATGATGACGGTTACCATCTTGTCCTACACGGGGCCAGGCACACGGTAGGTATCCCATAAATACACACGCCTGGAGCTCGGAACTTGCCTGGCAAGAGCCTGCCCCTTGCAAGGCTGGATGTACACCAGCAGCTTCATTCCCTCGCACGGGGACTTGACCTCGTCATCCACAAATGAGGAAACCGGATCACGTAGGAAAGCAAGAGCAGCTTGCCCTAGGAAGAGCTCATCAGATGCATGCACTCGAGCTGGGTGAAGATCTGCCTATGCAGATCGGGGCCTCCTCAAATTTAGAGAAGTGGCGTTGTTGAGGGTGCTGGTGTGCGTGCACACCCACACACGCTCGCTCTCTTTCGCAATCACAGAGTCACTGCGCTCAGCACCTGGCTTGAGACCAAAGGTTCTGCAGGGGGAACCAAGGCTCCAAATGCGGGGTCTACACAACCAAAGAGTACAATAGGTCCAAAGAAGACAGAATAACTTCTGCCTCAACCAGGTTTTCGGATCTCTGCTGGCAGATGCTCTGATGGCAAATGAGAAAATGAGAATCAAAAGCTCTAATGTTGGGCTAAAACTAAACATCAGAAGGAAGTTCAGTCCACTCATGACTTGTGGGTAAAGTCTGCTGAAAGCTTGAGTATGGCGGGCAGAACGTGAGTGCTGAGAACAAGAGCCTTGTATGCAGGCAAGGAAGAGGGGGAAGGAAGTTGTCTATGGCCTCATGGTTCATTCCCACCAACTGAGTGCCTGATGAGGGGCTATCAAGTACTGGCTTCTAAGATCCCTTTCACGAAGTCCAATATTTTCCCCAGAATGTATGCGCTTGGAGTCGCAGGGTCAGAGTTAAACCCAAGGGAACAAATAACTGACCCGGAAAAGGAGAAGACACGAAAACACATACAGGTACTCCCCCAAAGGGTCCAGCAACTGAACATGTCAGAATTGCACATGTCCCATTAGTATGTTAATTTGGGTTTGGAAGAAATTAGAGAATGCGGCGAGGAAAGATGAGATTATGCTGGGAAACAGTACTCTCCGAGGAGAAAGGCGTTATCCAAAGGAAATGCATGCAAAGGAGTCAGGGTGAAGAAGAACAGAGCACAAGTGGCAGAGGCAAAAAGGAGGCATCAGCCAGCACGCAGGTTACATTACCTTGATGGGCTCGCATTTCGGGAAGGGCCTTTTCTAAGACTGCTAATGCTTTTCTATGGTAATCTGCTTGGGCTTCTAATAACTGAGAACAGACCCACATTCAAAAACAAAAGCAACGTTAGCATCGGATGGACACACACACAATGGCTGAGCAAAACCAAAAATGAAATCTTTTGCAAAACAAAACAAAACAAAAAAACTAAAATGACTCCATTTTTACAATGTTTTCATACTTTGTCAAGGCCAGGTGCTTACCGTAATGAAGAATTTGCCATACTCCCCTTCTTTGGCCATAAAGTTGTACATGTCCGCTGCAAGCTGGTCCTGGTGAGTGGAAGAGAAGAGAGGTCACTGAAGAAAATGGCATCTGAGAATTAATATCCATGAGCTCTTAGAGCAAAACGTCATGGAAAGAGCCACAGAATAAACATCCATCAATTGCCTGGTATAACCATACATTGGGACAACAGCAACAACAAAAAAGGAAGCTTATTAGGGGAATGATGTGGGAAGATCTCCAAGATACACGGTTAATATTCCTTATTAAGAAGTGAAGTATATACAGCCACCTGGGTGGCTCAATCTGTTAAGTGTCCAACTCTTAGTTCCAGCTCAGGTCACGATCTCACAGTTGGTGAAATTGAGCCTCACGTCGGGCTCTGCGCTGACAGTTTGGAGCCTGGTTGGGATCCTTTCTCTCTGTCCTCTCTCTGCCTCTCCCCATGCTGGCTGGTTCTCTCTCTCAAAATAAATAAATAAGCATTAAAAAAAAAAAAAAAAAAAAAAAAAGAAAAAGAAAAAAAAGAAGTGAAATATAGGGGTGCCTGGGTCGTTCAGTCGGTTTAGCATCCAGACTCTTGATTTTGGCTCAGGTCCTGATCTCATGGTTCATGAGATTGAGCCCTGCATTGGGCTCTGTGCTGACAGTGCAGAGCCTGCTTGGGATTCTCTCTCTCTCTCTGTCTCCCTCCGCCCCTGCCCCACTCTCTCTCTCAAAATAAATAAATAAACATTAAAAAAAAAAACAAGTATAGAGCATTAGTTATGCTATGTTACCACCTGTGTAAAAATAGAAGAGAAAAAAATGTTATATTTTTGCTGCCACATTAGCATAAAAATACCCCCGGAAGAAAAAACAAGAAATTGGCAATCGAGGTTACCTTTTGGGAGCAGAGGAAATTCGGTAGAAGCAGGACAAGGGTGGAAGAAAGACTTACTGTATATTGCTTTATGCTTTTGATACTTGAACTAATGTAGATGAATTGCTTATAAAAATTAAATAATTTGCTTAAAAGTGATAGATTAGGCAATTGTGTATATATATATATATGTGTGTGTGTGTGTGTGTGTGTATGTATATATACATATATGTTTCTTATATTATATTTGAATTAGATTGTATTTGAATTACATATGTATATATTTATAAAATGTACTGCCTTCTGTTTTTAGCATCAAGGTGCACAAATTAACATGAAGGCCCTTCTCATTTATGAAAAAACTTAGAAATGCTAGTTGGGAGCAACAAACATTCGTTTAGAATAACTGGGAAAGCAATGGAGTAAATTCATGGAGATCCACCACACATCTCCAAAAAAGAAAGGGAGAGAAAGAAAAGAGAAAGAGGGCAGGGCAGAGGAGAAAGAAAACAAAGGAAGAGAGAAGGGCTTTCACTCATAAGTGGAATTTAAGAAACAAAACAGATGAACATAGGAGAAAGAAAAAGAGAGGGAGGTAAACGATAAAAGCGACTTTTTTAAAAGTAAGCTCCACACCCAACATGGGGCTTGAACTCACGACGCCAAGATCAAGGGTCACATGCTCTGCCAACTGAGCCAACCAGGGGCCCCAGAGACTCTTAACGACAGAGAAAAAACTGAGCGTTGCTGGTGGGAGGTGGGCAGGGGTTAGACTAAATGAGTGATGGGCATTATGGAGGGTACTTGTTGGCATGAGCACTGGGTGTTGTATGTAAGTGATGAACCACTAAATTCTACTCCTGAAACCAATATTACACTGTATGTTAACTAACTAGAATTTAAATAAAAACTTGAAGCATTAAATTTTTTTTTAAAGGAAAAGGCCTGACAAGTGGAAGCTGGGGATGACCTGGGTGGGTCTATGCCACTCTTGATGGCCAAGGTGTTGGAGTCTGGCAGTCACGTGGAGTCAGAGGACAGAAAATGAAGCCTTGGGCCCGGCAAGGTGAGGAACTGTAACTGACAAGTATGCTCACATCACACACAAAGATCCCTGAGAAACCATATCCTCAGCGGAAGGGTGGATCAGAAAATATTCGCTCAGTAGTATATGGAAAGAATAGAGTATATGTGTTTTGCATTGGGAAAGTAAAAATATTTTCCTGGATTTTACAAATACAGCCTGATTTCATGAAGGTCTGAAGTCTATGTTTATAATACGTGTGGTTCAGGAATCCTAATCTTTTCTCCTAACTGAGAAAGTTTAAGTTAGTTAAAAATGGCCTTGAACTGGTAATACTCTGTAGGGAAAATCACTCCCAGTCCTTAAGAGTCCCACAGATAAAGTCTCTCTTAAAATGAACTCACAATACAAAATTGCAAAACACAGGAAGAAACAATCCACCATGAAGTAAACTCCCACCACTCTCACTGAGGAAACAGAATTACCAAAGATTGTTACAGTAAGTATACATAAAATGGTTAAAGACATTAAAAAAAAAACAGGCACTAGAGAACAATATCATAGTATCAAAAAAGGCTGACCTGAAGAAATTTGAATGGAAAAATGCAGTAAATGAAATTCCAAACTCAATGTTGATTAATTATACAGCAGATGAGACTTAGCTAAAGAGAAAATCAGTGAAACAGAACTTAGATGTTGGGAAATTACCCAGAAGTTAGCATACAGAGACAGAAGATATTTTCACAAGTTTTCACCATCTGAATTGAGAAGCTCTGGGGTGGAAGTCGAGAGAAGACACATCAGCCCATAATGCACCAGTCCAGAGTCCCAAGACCTCTGTAACTCTTCTGAACAGGAATAAGCCACTATGAGACCATTTTATCAGAAGCATTTATCTGAAGGTCATCTTTTCAAATGCAAAGGCTATGGCATGACTTTGTGAGTTCAGTTTTAAACAACTCATTTTACTGCAGTTAATTGATCCTAAAATTCATTATCTTGAAGAATGAATTATAGCGTGACTTACACAAACTAAAATATAACAGTCCCAACACTATCTAATAGAATAGAGACCACTTTTGGAAAAATGCTGAATAGTAAGAGGAAGAAAAGCTTAGGTCAATGACCCTAAGACTCAGCAAAGACCTGTTTCTTTAACACCTCAAATAACATTTAGAATAAAGATCTATCTTCACAGATAGATGTACAGAGAATGAGATCACTTAACCATCTAATCTGTAATTTATTTAATGACATAAAAAATAGTATTTCTCCCAAATTACAAACCAATTGTCCCAGCAACATTTAAAAAATAATTCTTCCCTTCTCTACGGATATATGATGACCTCTTTACTGTATATTCCATTGTTTAAAGTAATAGCATTGAGGGGCGCCTGGATGGCTCAGTCAGTTGAGCGTCCGTCCGACTTTGGCTCAGGTCACGATCTTCAAGTTCACAAGTGCCAGCCCCGTGTCAGGCTCTGTGCTGACAGCTCAGAGCCTAGAGCCTGATTCGGATTCTGTGTCTTCCTCTCTCTCTGCCCTCCCCTACTCGCATTCTGTCTCTCTCTCTCTCAAAAATAAATAAACAAAAAAAATTTTTAAATAAAGTAATAGCATTGATTCTAGAAAAACTATGCTATTCCACAGATCTATTTTTGTGCCTATTGTGCATTTTTGTTAAAGATTTGTTTAAGTAATCTCTACACCCAACATGGGGCTTGAACTCACAACCCTGAGATCAAGAGTTGCACACTCCACCAACTGAACCAGCCAGGCACCCCTATGTACGTTGTTGTAACAGTTGTAACTTTATATGGTTTGCTATGGTTTTCTTTTTTCCCCCATCTATTCCTTATTTTAAATAAGCTCAGACATTTCTGTCATTTAAAAAATTAAAAAAAAAATTTTTTGTAATATTTGTTTATTTTTTGAGAGAGAGAGAGAGAGAGACAGAGAGCAAGCAGGGCAGGGTCAGAGAAAGAGGGAGACACAGAATCGGAAGCAGGCTCCAGGCTCTGAGCTGTTAGCACAGTGCCCAACGTGGGGCTTGAACACATGCACCGTGAGATCATGACCTGAGCCGAAGTCGGACCCTTAATGACTGAACCACCCAGGCACCCCCTACTTAAATTTTTTTTAAAGGCTATGCTATTCTTAGTATAAAGTAATACAGTCTTGGAAAATAAAGAAAGAAGGCAGAAGAAACTAGAACGCATTTTTCATATCACTCAGAGTATTTGTGCCAAACACTAAATAATCTGCAATATTTGGCCTTTCACCCATCATTTGTAAAAAGCAGACTGACGCAAGTGCGTATGTATCAGGGAAGTCTTGTACCTTGCACTGCTCCACTTTGTTTCCAGCTTCATCCATCTCTTCCTTTAGGGTATCTATTTTTGATGGAAGCCCCTGGAAGTTGGTTCCTGAAGATTTGTGAGCTTGGTTCCACCTGTAAAACATGGAGGCAATCAGCATCTGAGAGCTGGCTGCACACACTCAACCTTGCGGAATCAAGGCCCTGAGGGAAACAGACTCTTTCCCCAAAGCCGATTCTACCCGGGATCGGTATGAGTACCTAGGATGCCAGCTCCTCTTGAGTTTATCCTCTAGGAATGGAAGCAAGCAAAAAGAGACATTACATCCCCACTGTGATGGGACTCTGGCAGTGCTGGGAGTAGCTGTCTGCTCTGAGTATAATCCTGTCTCATACACGCCCCACTGCTGGAAACCATGCCATGAACCCTCTTTCCTGTAGTGTCTGATCATGGCACCCTTGCCATGAAACACCCCTGTGCTTCCTGCTCTGATCTGGAATGTTCCTGTGCCCCTGGGAGTCAGTCCTGCTCCTGGACCCCTGGGACCCTTCCTGCTGCCATCCTCATCTGTGATTACCTCCAGCAAGTAAAGACTGAGCTTTGGTCATGCAGCTAACAATCCATAGCGAGGAAAACACATGTAGAACTAAAAACATCTGTTAAGAATTAATATTCTAAAGATGAAGTTTACAGAAAGTCTAAAGCATAATGTGGAAAATTTACATTAAGTCAAAAGGACTGAGAAAAAAAAGGAAAGAATTATACCACAGCAAGAGTAGGGGAGTGCATGGGTGGGGAGGGGTAATAATCTAAAACGATTTCTATTTGGTTTTCAGGTGTGCTTTGACCTTCTGTTCGAATATGAATTATGTCTGCTATTGTGGAAGCAATTTAAATGTAAACATGGATATTACAGAGATGCAGCACGAAAACCCGTGCGAGCAACTGCTCAAGCTTCCCAGCTGCTGCACTGCCCCAAAAACAGTAGGCTCTACCTTCTTCCCAGTTCCTGATGAGGCTCTCCTCCAAAGCCGGCCTTCGGCAAGTCTGCCTAAGCAAGACTGGCGATGCCATGGAGTGGCCAGAGCACGGACCTGGGAGGCTGACAAGCTCAGGTTTGAAGCCTGGCTCTCCCACACTAGCTGTGTGACCTTGGGCAATGACTTAACCTCTCTGTGCCTCAGTAATCTCATCTGTAAAGCTAAGATAACAAACACTTTGCAGAACCGTCATAAGGAATCGAGAACAAATCGATATGCGTGTGCACGTGTGTGCATATGATATCTGCCCCATTAGGGATTCCTCCTTAGGAATTAGGTAGTAATTAGTCATTAGATACTATCATTTTCCCCCAGGGAAAAGCCACAGGAATAAGTAAAGGTGAAATATTCAACTGTGTGTTTCTCTGATACCTGCTTTGATTGGTTAAAAGTGAACAAGATCCTGAACGCAGATCAAGAATCAGTGTTGAAATCCCCTCCGGGATACCTGTATTGTAGACGTAAAATTCCTGGGGCACAAGCACCTGTAATGTCGCTCAACCAGCTCCGGGGAGGGAGCATTCACGGCCTTGTTTAACGAACCATTAGAACATTCTTCCTTATCCTGAGCAAAAGTCTACCTCAGGGTGGCCCCACTCCTGGTCCTGGCTCGGGGATTCTCCTTACAGATGTACACATGACAAAGCGTGAAGCAAGCCATGTAGAGAATCTGTGCAGGTTCCTCTCTCATCTAGAAAAGGAGTCTCTTCCCGAGAGAACAGAACCCCTGTTCCCTCTCCAGTCCTCACTGAGGGGGCCTCTGAATTTAGTCCCCAGCACAGAGTCGGGCACACAGGACGCACCCGATCGAGATCTGTCGAAAACATGAATGAGCGAATGAACAGGAACTGGCGGAGGAATCAGAGGAGGTGACACGTCATGTCCATCGCTCCATACCTGGCACGCGGCAAGCGTCCGGTAAGTGGTGGCAATTATTTTTACCGCACCCTCTATCATCTCAGTATGTCCTACATCACGACATGTCTTAACGAGTGACCCGTACACTTAATGGAGTGGCGTTTCTTCACCCCTCCCCCAAGGAGATATCTAGTCAGTGGTGCACGGATAGTCACCGGCATCTCAGGAACGAGGAAATGCTGCATGTTGCATTGCTACAGATGTTCTAAATCTGTTAAAAAAAAAAGCATCTGACAGGTAGAAGCTTAGTAAATGACAGTTATATCTCCATCCATTTGCCAAAGAGAAATGGTCATCTCTGCTTCACAGGACTGCAGTGAGAATTAAGTTACACAATAAACAAGTCACGGAGATGAAAAGTACAGCAAAGGGAATATAGTCAATAATATTGTAAGGACACTGCATGGTGACAGATGGTGACCACACTTATCGTGATGAGCACTGAGTAACGTACAGAATTGTCGAATCAGTGCTGTGCACCTAAAATTAATACGTCATGTGTCAGTTACACTGCAGTAATTTAAAAAAATTAAAAGAAGAAAAAGTGGGAGCTAACAAAACAGGGGTCGATCAACAAAGCCACCTTTTTTTTTTGTTTAAATAAAGTTTTATTGGAACACAGTCAGGCTTTCATTTACTTACGGTCCAGGGTTGTTTTTACACTACAATAGCAGAGTTGAAAAGTTGCAAAAGGGACCACCTGGGTTGCAAAGCTGAAAATATTTACTATCCGGCCCTTTATGGAATGTTTGCCAACTCTTGTGGTAAAGCATGAGAAAGGTCGGGGCAGGCGGCAGCTGCCTCCATAGATATTCCCTATTCTCATCCACGGAGAAAGCCGCAGAAGTCACGGATACACATGCCCTCAAGGACAGAGCTGGGCTGGAGTCCTGCCACGAAGCACCACAGACAGTCATCTGGCAGCAGGCGACAAGTCGGCAGCCCTCTGGGATGCTTACTTACTTTTACGGGGAGTTTTCTCCCTTTGGGCGCAGCATTCGATCATGAAAGTATCATAACCACACAGGGTTTGGACGTGGCAGGACCCTCAGGAACTGCTAAGATCACAGATCTATTTATTCCTACACTCCACTATCCTAGAACAGGATGTTCTAACATCATTCCCACTGCCACACTTGGGAGAATGGGCCCTCGAGGCAGGTGTAAGTGGGTGCGACTTGGTCTGTGGGTCAAGTGCGTGAATCTGGAAACCCGCATGCTGTCCACTGAGTGGTCTTCCTCTCGTCCGTACCTTACCTGGCTCTGACCGAATCCCAGTCTAACACCAATTTAGCGAGCTGCTTCCTCTGTTTTTGGATGTTGGGAATCTCCAACTAGAAAGAAGAACATACCACAGACCGAATGCGATAAGCTTTGGGGTTTTTACCTTAACATCTGAAAAGGCAGTATTTATTTACATTTTTCCCCCTGAGGCATAGGATTTTGTACCTTCAACTGATTTCCCTCATTTCCAAAAGGAAGCATATGTCAAAGTCACCGATTGTCGTGAAACTTGCAGACCCAAGCGAACCATTCACCGCGCAGCCCACACCGGTCTTGGCTCTTCTATGCGGCCTGGCAGAAGCACTCACCTCTGCGATGCTGCAGAGAGGATCCACAATCTCTCCCTCAACAAAGACCTCGTGCTGAGAAAGTTCTAGAGCCAGCTGGTTCTCAGCATTGCCACACGTCTCCAGAATCTTCCTTTAAAAACACAAGATACCCCCACAACAAGCATCCGCTCGTTAAACCAGGTGCCCGATTACCATACTCGGCCAGCTCTCTACACGATGGGGACACCTTAGGGTGCTACACGGTAGAACCTTAAAAACGTGGTTAAGTCTGGGGCATCGCCTAAAATGCAAGCCCACGGGTTTGTGCTCTAACATGAAAAAGGCACTCTCAGATACACTTTGTGAGTACGTGTGTGGGATGTGTGTGAACAGTGAGGTGATGAGTCCAGGATTAGCTTCAGGGGAAGACCAAATGTTCTCCAAATAACCCTGGAATTCTTTAGAACCTTATGTGCTTTAGAACCTTACGTTCGTTATGTGCTGTTTTATGTCTGTCAGTGAGGCCAGCCGAGGCAGGGTTGCTCTGGAGTTAATGCAAGTGCTGGTTTTCTACTGGGGATGGTGGGCTAAGCTCGAGGGACATGTTGCATGAAAACCATGTTTGCTTTTGTTTTCCTGGGAGCACGCAGTTGATGTCACACCGAGGACGCGTGCGAATGATACGGCTGCTCTGACTCTGTCCTTCCCTCTTTCCTCCTACCCCTCTCCTTCTCGCCCTGCCCCTCGAGATCCCCATGGGGTTCTTTTAAAATGACCAACGTGTGTGGCACTGGCATGAGGTGGCCATGGTGCTGTCATTAAGAACACGATCTCCGATACCACGCTGCCTGGGTTTGAATACAGGCTTTGCTATTCACCAGCTGTGGGGTCTTGGGCAACTGACTCACCTTCTCTGTCAATTTCTTCAATGGGAGGTAGAATGTAGGTTGTCTCGAGGACTGAACGAGTGAGTACATGGAAAACACGTAGAGCAGTGCTAATGCAGAGCAAGGACTCCCTCCATCAGCCGGGAAGACCAGGAGTGCCAGCATGCACACACCAGCCACCCTCTTCCCAGGACCATTACTCCCAAATATGGGAGCATGGACAGGACGGAGGAAGGGTGAAGAGTGGGGGGAAACTATCATCCTGGAACGGACAAAGTTACGGGGTGCCTGGGTGGCTCAGTCAGTTAAGCATCTGACTCTTGGTTTTGGCTCAGGTCATGACTGCGCGGTTCCTGAGTTCGAGCCCTGTGTCGGGCTCTACACTGATAGTGTGGAACACGCTTGGGATTTTCTCACTCTCTCTCTCCACCCCTCCCCCCATCAAAATAAATAAACAAACTGCAAAATAAAAAAGAACACAGGTAGCGTTGTAGGGCATGGAGTATAACAGGCCCCTGGAAAGGGGGCTGTGGAGTCCAAAGCCCAGGGCAGCTGGGAAGCACAGTGAGCGGTATAGCAGAGACAGCAGATTGGCTCAAAGGCCCCCAGCTTCATGTAGAAGCAGGTGGAAGGAAGGGTTAACCTTCCCTCTTACAGTAAAGACAACTTCATGATTAGATTTTTAAAAATTATTTATAGAACACATGCCTACTGCAAAAAAAAAAAAAAAAAAAATCCAAATAATTCAGAAAACACAAGATTTTGAGACAACCACCATTGACATTACAGTGGCCACCCTCAAAGGAGGTGGCTCTTGAGGACTGGACGGGACTGCTCAGGGAAGGGACATGTTCTTTATACCGAGGCTCAGGGGAATAAAGAATGACCCTATCAATCACTTTCGCTAGTGGCCTTTTCAATCATCGGAAGCCAGCGTTGCTCCTGCTAAAGGGAAGACTGCCTGCCATCCCGGGGGCCCAGACCCCACTTCTTCCCATGGAGACTGCGCCATTCTCCTCCTGGAGCATGAGCCACACCGTCACGCTCACGGCCCCTCTGTCACGCAGATGCCTGCCGCGCACAGCACCCGCCCACCCGCTCCCGCTGACGCGTAGGCTAGCGGGCTCGCTCTCTGAAAGCAGCCCACTCTTACCCCAGCAGGGAGTCTTCCAGCTGAGTCGATGCTTCTTGCATGTTCTGAGCAAGAGCGGTCAGAGGGAGTTTTTTCTGGAAGGCAGAAGACAATGTGTTATTTTCATTATTACTGATACCCGTTCTCAATGACCAGCCGCAGATCATCATTCAGTGATTTGTCCTCCAGGCACACTGCACAGGTAAGAGGTAGACTGTCTGGGTTCAGGATCCAGTCTCAAACATGTGCGCTGTGTGACTTAACCTCTATGTCCACGTCCTCATGCCTGGATGATACCGAGGCATGATGACAGCAAGGGTGTCCTAGGGCTGTCTGCCCATCTAAGGAGATCTTCAACGTCAAGTACCTAGCGTGTGCTACGTATTTAGTAGGTGTTGGCTGCTAGTATTATTGTTGGGGTAGCTGTTAACTGTTCTTATTAACTAATCAAGTACATACTGTGTCTGAAGTCCTGGGAACATAAGACACAGATCTTACTCTGATTATCCTAACAAATAAATGCAAGAAAATGCTCAATTTCAAGAACTTTTGCTAGAATACTCATTCTTAAACAGGCTCTTAACCTAGCTGTAATCATAAGGGCCCAGCTCTAGTTAATATCTAAAAACGTCTGGCTAAATATCTGAAAATTTTTTAAGGTATTTAATCACAAAGCGATTTTCCTATCAGAGATTTGTTTTGCAGCTGGAAATGACCATAAGGATCATCTGATTTATGTTCTAATTGTACAGTCAAGGGACCTGAAGCCCAGGGTGGTCAGGTGGGCTGGCTGGGCACCCCAGTGAGGGGCAGCAGAGCCGGACCTTTGTGTCCACGGGCCTGAGCCCCAGTTCAGTTTCTTTCCACCACTGCTTGATGGCTCATCTCATAAGGGTAGAAAGGGCCTGTCAAGTACAAGTGGGTTGGTTATAGCACATAACGTGCAAACAAAAATATGCATTCAGGGCTCCTGGTGGCTCAGTCGGTTAAGCGTCCAACTTTGGCTCAGGTCACGATCCTACGGTTCATGAGTTCGATCCCTGTATTGGTCTCTCTGCTGTCCGCACAGAGCCTGCTTTGGATCCTTTGTTCCCCCTCCATCTCTGCACCTCCCTTCCCCTTCTCAAAAATGAATAAACATTTTTTCAAAATGCATCCAATGTGGCAATGCTCCCCATGATTTTGCCTCCCCAGTAGAAAGGGCTGTTATGTCAAAGACACAGGGTCCACCTTGCTGTGGCATTGTTGTGCCTTGACCTCTAGCATATCATCTGCCTTTCCTGCTTTATTTTTTTTTTTATTTTTGGGACAGAGAGAGACAGAGCATGAACGGGGGAGGGGCAGAGAGAGAGGGAGACACAGAATCGGAAACAGGCTCCAGGGTCCGAGCCATCAGCCCAGAGCCTGACGCGGGGCTCGAACTCACAGACCGCGAGATCGTGACCTGGCTGAAGTCGGACGCTTAACCGACTGCGCCACCCAGGCGCCCCCTTTCCTGCTTTAAAGGGCTCCATGTGATACACTTACACCGTATTTGCTTGTATTGTAGAGAATATCTCTTGAAAGCTATACAAGAAGCTACTAATGCTGGTCACTCTGGAGAGGGCAGCAGGGTGCCTGGGGACAGGATGCTGAGAGATCTCACTTTGTGTTCTTCTGTATCTTCTGGATTTTGACCATGTAAATATGCAGCCTACTTAAAACAGTATATTGAAATTTAAAAATAAACAACAACTGGGGCACCCGGGGGGCTCAGTCGTTTAAGTGTCCGACTTCAGCTCAGGTCATGTTCTCACAGTTCATGAGTTCGAGCCCCACGTCGGACTCTGTGCTGACAGCTCGGAGCCCGGAGCCTACTTCAGATTCTGTGTCTCCCTCTCTCTCTGCCCCTCCCCGACTCATGCTCTCGCTCTCGCTCTCTCTCAATCTCAAAAATAAACTTTAAAATAAAAAATAAAAATAAATAACAATTCTATTTACCCACCTCTCATCCTCCCAAGTTATTATCACGTAAGTAAATATCAGGCATCCCCTGCCCCACAAGGGGACATTGCCAGCTTCTGCACTTTCAGATCAGGAAGATAGGAGAAAACGGGCAATGTGCCTTGTCATAATGAGGGTAATTCATACATGTTAGTCATGCTGCCTTTATAAGGGAAATTAAATCTAGGATAAGTGCAATAATCTGGAGAAATACACTTTGTGCAACTCTGGAGCTCGGAACCAAAATCATAAAGAGCAGAGTCTACTTTGACAAAATCATTCAAGTTCTCGGCTATAAACAGCCTTGTGGTTTCCATGCCCTGACCCCAAGCCACAACAGTCCTGCATCTTGATGTACATAAAAAAGGACGTCCCGCTTATTTAACCCCATGCTCTTCGATGAGGATGCTATCCACCAACAACATACTCCTCCACAAACACAGCTAAGCACTTCCTAGGCATGAACAGCTTTTTTTTTTTTAATCACCAGGGATTCATTTAAAAAGATCTAAAGCCATAATTTACGAAATGCATGCCCACTGCCCAAAAGGCAGCCGCTCCAGATCCCACATGATTCTTGCCTCCTCACATGCGTGGGGGGTCTCTGGTGGGACCTTTGGGAGGCTCCTCCTGTGTATTCTAGAGTGCTAGAGACTGCTGTCATTTCTTCCACAATATTGACCGCCGTGGTCACCCATCCATCTTCTATCGTTTCCATGGTATCTACTCTCTCCCACATGCACAGTGTAGACAGCCTCAGAGGCCTGCCTTTGGCACTTTTTGTTCGAGGTTGGAAAAGGAAGCCCGAGGCATCAGGTTTTAGAAATGACCTTTGCATCCTGCTGCCTAGAATATGCCGGTCACTTGCCACTCACTGCCCTCGTTTATGGCTGGGCTACCACCTCCTCTGGGAAGCCCCCCCTGACTACGTCTCTCCTCCTGTGATGCCTATTCTCAGTCCTCCTGTAATACCCTGTGCACACTTTGTTTGGCATGTCATTTTAGGATTATGCATCTGTGTGTATCTCCCCCTGCCAGGCCGTGAGCACCTTTAAGGCGGAGGCCACATCTTGTTCATTTTATTATCTCCAGCACTTGTACACAGTAGGTGTTTGATAAACACCTGCTTAAAAGGCAGTCAAAGGAATGGACAGGACACAACGATGTGAAGGACAGAGACGTATGGCAGGCGGAAGTGGGAGACAATGGGACTGGATAAGGGGAAAGGAAACAGGATGGGATTATGAAAGGTTCCTCGTGCTAATGAAGAGCTCAGACTTTCAATCCTGGCAATGGGAGCCAGCCAGCGCCCCTCAAAAGAGGCACCACTGGTGTTAGGGGCCACTTCCGGTGTGGAACTATGCCCCTAGGCACTGCAGAATGTTCAGCATCTCGGTCCCCACCCTCTACATGCCAGTAGTGTCCCCCGGTCCCTATGGCAACACAAAATGTCTCTATGTACTTCCAAGTATCCCCAGGAGTGTAATCCTGGCCCCTGTTGAGAACCGCTAAGCTACGATGTTTTTTCGGCAGGAAGATGTCAGTATCTATCTGTATTTCAGAAAAACAATTCTGGTGATCAGGCTGGAGCCAGGCTGGACAAGAAGGAAATCAAAGGCAGGAAACAAAGATCAGGAGGTGACTGCACCATCCAGGTTTTGCGATCATCGCCTTTGTGAAAGGGATCAGGTTTTGCTTTAAGGCAAAGGTGGCAGAGATGAGGCGGGGGTGAGGAATTCCAAAGACAGTCACAGAGAATCACAGGCCTTGCTAATCAAGCAGCCATGGCAGGGTGAGGATACAATAAAAGGGAACATAAGGTAAGCCGACGGTTTCTAGCTTGCATAACAGGGTGGGTGGAATTCAAGAGTCCACGCACAACGAAGAACTGGTGACGCGTGCCAAAACAGACATCTAGGGAAGGAAGTGTTTTGCTTGGTTGAAATGCTTTAGACGTCCCTGGCATCAACACATCAGTCAGAAGCCACGAGGACAGAAGAGGTGGCCCAAGGAATGTGACGGGAGCAACGAGGAGGATGACAGAGCCTTAGGAAACAATGTTGAAAGGGGAGGCAGAACAGCGAGAGAACAAGAAGGAGCCGTGGGGACAGGACTGGTGGCTTGGGTCCGGTTCTGCCGGACAGGACGTGCAGCAAGCATTCCTGGAGTCGTAGGTGTGGGCAAACGTCTGCTCTCTGATACCTATTACTGCAGCAAACCAAGTATTGCACGAGAGAGGAATATCCTGGTGTTGGGACGTCCTTCTCAGATGTGTGTAGGAAATCTGAGAGAAGGGTGACACAGGTCACGTGCATACCAGTTCTTCCTCTTGCGACATCGGTGTCCCACAACACACCACGGCAAATCATAGCTTCCCTGTACGCCACTGCAGCCACCACCGTAATGCTGTATGGGCTTCCGAGTGCTAGCATGTGCTCGTAAGCTAGGAACCTGTAAACCCAAGGATGGAGCTGCCTGGCGACTGAGAGTGGCTGTGCTCTGCTGGTGGCAGAAGAGGACCCGGATGCTTCAGACAAATGTATCCTGGAGCAGATGTTCGGTGGTTCTCCTCGAGGCCATCCCTCTCCCTCTTAGGACAGTGTCCTGACTTCTCATTCGGGTCCACCCCAGTCTAAATAAAGCCTGTGAGCTACAGAGGCAGCTCCACAGCCCACGCTCTAAGGGCAGGCCCTGATTAGCTTAAGCCAACCAGCACATCCCGCCTCCTCCCAACCTCACCCCTACCCAAGGTAGCCAGGGTGGAATGGGAATGTTCAGGAATGGGGAAGATGACTCAATACAGACCAATGCAATGGAAGGCCATTTCTACCTGCCAAGGACTTGGAAAAAGAAGTTCTCTCACTCCCTTAAAGAAACCCACTGGAAAGCGTGCTTTCTACTTCTGCTGGACAGGCACAAGGAAGCAAGTAGCCGGTGGAAGCTGCTGGTACCAACCCACAGCCATGGGAGGTGCCCATTTAGGGGCAAAGCAGACACTGAGGAAGGCAGAGCGGGCAGAAGGAAAAAGAGTGACATTTTGCTTACACCACTGACCTGCTAGCCCAGGCCTCTCCTCAAGTTCATCCCAGCTTCTGGACTTTTCAGTTAGAAGACCAATAAATTGCGTCATTTTCTAAGTCCATTTAAGACAGGCTTTCAGCTTTTTGCCATCAAAGCATTCCTAACAGACATCTCTATTCTCTTATCAATGACAAATGGCTTATCGAGTCTTTAAAAGCACCTGGGGAAAATGCAGTGTGAGCAGTGCCTTCAGCACAGCCACGTCTTAAGCACAAAAAAATGTTCTGGTCTGGCAGGTGTCGGGAGAGTAAATGGCAGTACGAGGTACAAATCTGCAGGCAAATGTGCTGACGCTGCTTGGGAAAAACCAAGCGAGCGAAGGGTGAAGAGCCTCACGGAGACACAAGAAAGACCCAACAGCCGTGGCCCCATGTCACATCCGATACTCACGTATCTCTTCTCCACGTCGGGGCCGTGGCCCTGGAAGCATGCTGCCAGGCGCTTGTGGGAGTGGTGGCATATTGACCGAACCGTGTCCAGGCGCCGCTCGATCTGACAAATGAGACAAACGAGCCATCAGCAAGGCTTCAGAACACATCTCTTCTTACGTGGCATTGGCATGTAGGTAGAAGCAGCACCCGGGGGTCTAATTTTTTAGCTCTCGGTGTAAACGCACATGGTCCCCATTCCCCTAGAGCAGGGTTTCTTTCTACTGACATTTGAGGCCAGATAATTCTGGGTGTGTGTGTCGGGGGGCGAGGGGGGCTGCTCTGTGCATATGGTACGTTTAGCCTCATCTCTCTGGCCTCTACCCAGTAGATGCCAGGTGCACCCCATTCCGAGTTGTGACAACCGGAAGTGTCTCCACACACTGACAAATATCCTCCCAGTGGGCGAAACGGCCCCTGGTTCAGAACCGCCGACCTCTCCTACACCGAGGGGTTTACATCTCCTAAAGGCTAAGTGTGTGTGCAGGGAGGGAGCGCGGTCACGGCCCCAACTCCTATCAGGAAGGGTGGCGGCAGTCGGGCTATGCGCTCCCTGCAAAGGCCCGGCGCCAGCCTGCAGAACCGCAGATGAACACCTCAGGCCCAGACCCACAGCCAAGTGGAAAAACCACGGGACTGTCAGAAGCCATGCCCTGTGGATAGTGGCAGAGCCTTCCACACATGGGACATCAGACAGAAGAGTCCAAATCAAGGCTCCACAGTTTCAAGGTCAGTTGTTTTCAAAATTATTCTTTATTGGGGTTAGGGTGGGTTTTTGTCTTTGTTTTTGCTTTGGTTTTAACTAAACCCCTAAAGCACAATGGACTGCAAGAAACACTGACTTAGGGGACCCACGCATCAAGATTTAGTTTCCCAAAATATTATTGCTGGGATATGGCTGTTTATGGCAAAGAGAGCTGCTTTTCACAGGAAGGAATGCCAAAAATGTGTATTCTGATGACTCATTAAGAATGAGTGCAGGCCCTCAGGGATGCTTTCTATTTTAAAGAAAAATCAACAAATTCAAAGCAGAATGCGTTTTTACCCCACAACATTTTACCCAATGACATGGTTCTATGCTTCTCTCCTGAAGGTCTGCACCGCGCCCCCCCCCCCCCCCCCAGCTTTTCTTCAGAGCCAAGGCCTGACTACCAGGGCCCTGATCGAGCAGGCACATTTATGTAAGGAGCAGAGGCCACATCACTGACCCCTCATCTTATAATGACCACATTGTAATACACTGGAAAACTAATATGCACTTCTTTGCTGGCCACAAAAAACAGGCAAAATCAAACAAAAACAAAACCCCACAAAACTCCATTTCGCTTTGATTCTAATTTCTACTAGAAAATTATAAAGTCCACTGGGGGACAGGGACCTTGGTCTGTTCTGTGCACAGATTTATCCCAGGTACCCGGAACACTGTCTGGAACACGAATGCAAGGTGTTCATTTAATATTTGCTGAAAGGTCAAGAACATGTATTAAGTCCCTGTGTAAGGTATCAGAAAAACAACAGTAAATAAGCTGTAGTTCTCATCCTCCTGGGATTCACAGCCTCCCAGGGAAACTCCACACAAGCACAACAAACTTATGAGCAAAAAATAAGGGGCAAAATAGAGCCATTTGAACTGCTCTCACAGATCAAACAGGGAGCACACAGACTAAGTGAAGGGAAATCTCACACCAGAAACAAAAAAGAAAATTTCTGTGGCCCGGGATCCATCCCTAGTGTTCTCCCGCTTAACCTGTTAATTCCTGCTAATGATCTGATGGAGGGGATACCGCCATTATCCTCATTTTAGAGAAGTGGAAACTGAGACACAGAAAGTTAAGTAATCCCCTGAGGCCACAGAGCCAGTCAGGGAAAGACCTGGGTAGGCAGGCACCAGCCTCCACACTTTCAAACAGGACTCTCTTCTTTTTAGTCAAAGAAGGGGGAAACACCTGTGGCAATGATGGCAGATGGGGGTGGGGTGGGGGTGGGGTGAGGTGGGGGGGGGGGTAAGCATCTGCATGATGAAACAAGGCGTTCCTTGAAACTGGCAAACTCTTGAGGCCCCCGTGGACGTTCTAAGAAAGGGACAGGAGCAGACAGTTGCCACCTGCCTCCTGTGGGAATTCTGCAGTCCTCAAAATGCCTGCAAGGCTTGGGGCTTCAAGGGTTCAAGGAGGTTGTGCATATTTATTACTAACGTGGGATGTGGGAGAGAGAACACCGA
>NC_064815.1:14038830-14058473 GCF_023721935.1 Panthera uncia
GGGAAGTACACATCGAGCACTTCTGCTATGTGCCAAAGTACAACAGTTGATCCCAGAAAACACTCATGTGCTTGTTTGAGTTACCAGCTGAACTAGCCACGTATGATACTGAATGCCATTTGCACTTAAATGAACAACAAACTATCATTATTCAAACTTTTCTCAAATATATAAAAAAAAATGAGTCTGTCCCAAATACCCAACTGACAGTGTTTGCTGCCCAAATGAAAACTTGTTTCTTACTACCTTGAGTTTAACAGCTTATATGGTAGTTATATTAACAAATGTGATTTTTTTTATATCATAATGACATTCTATTTGATATTAATAATGGAATTTTTAAAATGTCAACATTTGGAAGATTTGTATAACTCGGTAAATCAACATTTCCTAAATGACAAACATTTAATGTAACAAAATCATACATGGGTAAAATATCCAACCAAAGGGCATGATAAACCAATGGATTTTAATGCAATAGAGTATAAAAGTTCACCAATATGGTTTCAGATGCCACACTGTACATAACCTTCAAGAATTACAACTTGCTAAGTCTTGGTGTAGCATCAAAAAAGAATGGTATTTGAAAAGGCAATTAAAATAGTCCCTGCTCCAACTATATATCTGTGTGAGGCCAGACTTTGCTCATATACATCAGCCAGAAAACACATGTTTGGTTGCCAAAGCCGAAATGAGAGTCTAGCTATTTTCTATCAAGCCAGACATTGAAGAGATTTAAGAAAATGTAAAATAATGCTACTACTACTCTTCCTACTACTTTTGGGGGCGGGGGCGCAAAGCTATGTTTCATTAAAATTATTATTTATATTCAGAAGTAATGGGTTCATGGTTATTTTTAAATAAGTTGATAAGTGAATGTTTTAAGATTTTCTCAGCTTTAATTTCTGATATGGTAAATTTCACAGATCTACATAAACAACACTCTTCTGAGGTAAGAGCATAAAGGAGTCCTGAGACCAAAAACATTTGAGAACTGTTGTTCTGTAGAAACATTACATTGATCTTCCCACAAGGCAAACTGCAAATGACATTTTACAGTACCTCTGAAGTACAAAGGGCAAAGCGTCTTTTAAGCGCACATCAGATTATTCAATTAAAAAAAAAATCCCACACTGCATTAAGTGGATATCACAAAGGAACAAATCCCTGTTAGTGGTGAAATGAGAAAACTGATCTGGATTCTAGCATAGACCCTAACAGTCTGTCTAAACATTAGTCCTCCTATCTTCAAAATGAGATCCGAGTAGCCTATTTTTAGATTGCTTCCCATGGTCGATTCTCTGATTCTAATCAGGGACCTCTAGACAGTGGCCCACAGGCTCCATCTGGCCTTCAGACTGATTGGCTGTCCCGGTATTTAGAGAAGTGCCCCAGGAAAATAATAGGTTGGAGCCGAGTGAGACGCTTTCCTTTCAAAAGGCGAATTGATTTTCAGTCGCAGCCCAATCCAGCCCGCCAGACTTGTCCCTACAGATATCTGCATTTGCAACTTCTGGAACGAAGGGCCTCTGAAACCCGTTTCAAATCTCAAACTCCGTAATTTGGTTCCAGAGGCAGAGAGAGTGTCTGGCTTTCTTACCCACCCTGCCACTTGTGGGCTGTTTGGTTAGGGGCAAGTTAACTTCATTGAGCCTCAGTTGCTTCATTTGCAAAACAGGAGAACACTACTGACCTCAAAGGGCTGTTCTGAAGCTTAACGAGGTGTTGCTTGAGAGAGCTTACAGAGTTCCTGGCACTGGACGGTACTAATTATTCTCAGCAGAGCTCATAAAGAGAGTATGCCCTAGAATTCCCCCACCCACCTTACCAACTCCCTTTTCCCACTAGCTGACGACCGCACTCCCCAGGGTGACGCTTACTCCCGCACCAACTCCCAGATTGCACAGTTCCACATCCGAGGAAGACACACAGGACCCCCTCGCCCTCAGACTTCTACTTCTCCTTTCCACTCTAAACCTCTTCTGAGCCCCCAGCCTGTACCGGGTTCTTACACGACCACAGCTCTGCACCTTGGCCAGACCACTGACCACTCCCCCCGGCCTCTTCTGGCCATCCCGGATCACTAAGGCTCCCTTTCCCTCAGACCGGAGGCCACCATGGGTCAGGAAGTGGTGGTCCAGGGCTCTCCGGCCTGGGATTCTGTCCGGGAAAGCCTCAGGAGAGGTGAAAGAATAACTGCCCGACCGCCCGGAGGGGCCCACGGACACTCACCGTCCATCCCTAGAGGCGGCGGTTCCGGGTGCTCGAACCGGAAGCGGCCCCTACACTGTTTGCAGTTCCCCTGGTTACTGCGGGGTTCCGGACCAATGGCGGTGGAGATCCAGGGACTGAGCCCGCCCCCAAAGGGAGTGACGTCGCATCGGCGCTCTGGAACTCCTCCTCGGATCTCTAAGTCCATCCCGCCTCTCAGGGCTGCCGAAGGTTGTGCGCAGGCGCGCTGGAGGGCCTATAGTGTCCTGGTGCGCAGGCGCCGGGGGAGCTGCCTGCCCACCGAAGTAGCAATGGACGCGCTTGAGTCGTTGTTGGACGAGGTGGCCCTCGAGGGGCTTGATGGCCTGTGTCTGCCTGCGCTGTGGAGCCGTCTGGAGACGCGAGTGCCGCCCTTCCCCCTGCCTTTGGAGCCCTACACGCAGGAGTTCCTGTGGCGGGCCCTTGCCACGCACCCGGGCATCAGCTTCTATGAAGAGCCTCGAGAGCGACCCGACCTCCAGCTCCAGGACCGGTCAGCGGCCTGGTCCTGCGGCGGGCGGGCGAGAGGGCGGGCGCGGAGCCCGGGGTCCGATGGCTCTGGGAGGGGCCCAGGTTCTGACGGGAGGGGGTGGGAGATAGGAGTGGAGCCCAGGGAGGACCGTGAGTCGTGGGGCGGGGGTGGGGGGGGTGGGGGGGGTGGGGAGGCCTGGGTGTAAGGCTGACTGGGGGTTCCTCGGGCCTGGTAGAGCCCGGGCGTTCGATGGAGTTGAGGGTTATCTCATGATGTCCCATTATGTCCGTGTGGGTGTTGGGTGGTGGTGAGCAGGACCGGCGGGATATTCTTCAAGTTTCAAAGAGTACTCTTCTTCCGTAGTGGTTAGGAGGTGAGTTCAAACCAAGGCTGGAGACCGATGAGTTCAACCACCCTTTCTGGGGCATTCGTTCAGTGCTTGACTGGAGAGCCTAAGTCAATTAGACATCTGCATAACAGCAACCTTAATAATAATAATAATAATAATAATAATAATAATAATGGCTAGCATTTATGGAGTGCTTATTTTTGGCCTAGTCCTGTACCCTAAGATCCTGTTCTGGGAGCTTCAGGAGACTGAACTCACTTGATCCTCAGCAGTAGGTACTGTTATCTTCCCCATTTTGCAGAGGAGGAAACTGAGCCTTCGATTAAGTAACCTGTTCAACGGTTACAAAGATTATAAGTGACTCACGTGTTGATTTGAACGCAGGCCATCGGTCTGTAGCATCTGTGCTCTAAAGGCATATTGTGAGAAGTTCCCAGAGGTAATACTGTCCAAAACAGGACTTAAAGATTGGATTTAGGTGGGCACTTGGCAGAGTATTCTGGACAGGAAACCGCACATGTGAAGCCTGCAGGAGGAGAAATATGTTAAGTTTGGTTGAAGTGTAGGATTGGAGGTGGGGAATGAGGAATAATGTTTGTCACATGTATGCTTGTTGTGAGCCGGGACTGTTCTAAGATCCTGACATAGAGTGAGTTATTTAATTTTTACAAAAGCCTTAGAAGAGAAGATTGAGGCACAGAGCGTTTAAGTGACTTGTTTAAGATCATCTGCTAGCAAGGCCAGAACCCCCAATTTGAATCCACGAAGTCTGGGGTACAAAACCCACTCTGCCCTTCGCTCAGTTGGACTGGAGAGGGATTTGGGTGGTCTTTTAATCCACTTAAATAGCTTATCCTTTATCGAAAGGGTAGTTAGAAGCCACTGAAAGGCGAGTCAGACTAGGGGCAAAGTGTGAAGTTGAGAGATTTTAGTAATCCAGCCACAAACAACCAATCGTGGTTTTGCTTACCAGGGCGCAGGTGAAAATAAGAGAAGCAGGTGGGATGAGAACCTATGAAACCAGAATAAAGAGGATTGGGTGACTGGATGTGGGGTATAAGGAGAGGTGGGAGTCAGGGATGATTCCTCTGGTTCCTGATATTTGGGTACCTGAGTGAACACTGATGCCCTGCCCTGTTGGTAGGGAACACAGAAGGGCAGCACAGTGGTTGAGTCTTGGGGGAGGTGGGGAAGATGTTGAACGTACTTTGAGACACGTGGAGTTTGAAGTTCCTTTGGGTGACCCTAGTGGAGATTCTGTTTAGTAAACATGTGGCTTCATGCGGGGCGGGGGAGGGGGGAGCAGGCCAGAGAGGAGTCATCCCGTATGGTTGGATGTTTAAGTTGTAGGCCAGGATTCTCCCTGGAGGCCTAAGACATGGCCCTGAGGTGCACCTACGTGGAAGGGCTGGATGAAGGACTAGGAACCTTCCAAGAAGCCTGGGAAGGTGTGGCTGGAGAAATGGAGGGTAGCAGTTCAGAGTGGTGTCCTGGCAGATAGATGGCAGATGTGACTGGGGGTTGGAGGGTTACGCAGTGTAGAGATCACACAGAAGACAAAGGAGGAAAGGGCCAATAAGCTTAAGTGGGATTTAGCCTCAACTGGACTAGAGGAGGATGTGAGCGAGGTTTGCAAGGAAAGCTTAACAAAGTTGGCTGACTGGATAAAGGAAGAAACCCAAGTCAAAGATGTCTCCATGACATTGATACGACACAACTGGGAGAGAGTGGGGAGGAGGGACTTTATCGGGGGGGGGGGGGGGAGAGGCAGTTATAACTTTGCCTTTGATCTCCTTGAATTTGAGGCGTTTGGTAGACAAGCGAAGATACAGGGTCAGTGTTTGGAGGGAAAAGACAGGACGTAGGATCCCAAGGTGAAAATTGTTAACGTACAGGCACCAGATTTGAAGGGAAACCAAAAGGCCACGACTTGGGCCAGTAGGATGGTTCTGGTTCCAGCATTCAGCTTCTTAGGGTGGATTTGGGGGACCCTGGGAAGGCCTGTGTTCTTTGCGTTAAAAAGGCAGGAATGCTGCTCTAATCTGCATTTGCAAAGTGGGAAGACTGAGTGAGCACATTCTCTCTCTCTCTCTCTGGTCTCAGCAGGAGGTTGTCAGAAGAATGTGGCCCAGTATGTACTGTTTCCGGAGCTGATTTGTGGTTTGGTATTTGTGCCTTCCCTCTTGTAGATACGAAGAGATTGACTTGGAAACCGGAATTTTGGAGTCCCGGAGGGATCCAGTCGCTTTGGAGGACGTCTACCCCATTCACATGATTTTAGAGAATAAAGATGGCATCCAGGGCTCTTGCCGGTACTTTAAGGAGAGGAAAAACATAACCAATGACATCAGGACCAAGTCTTTACAGCCCCGCTGTATGATGGTGGAGGCCTTTGGCAGGTAACTGATCTGCACCGTCAGAAACTCATGGGAATCCTCCTGCTTTGGAGTCGGGTGCACAGTCAGAGCGCTGAGTCTCGTCAGCCCTTTACGAAGCCTCTGCCTTCTTCGCTCAGCTCATTTTGCTCAGGGACCTGCCTTTCTCTTTTCCTCGTGTCCACAGTCCTGGCACGGTTGGGCAGAGCAGGAGGCTATCATTTGGATCACTCTTTTTTTTTTTTTTTTTATGTGTTATTTATTTTTGAGAGAGAGCACAAGCGACAGTCGGGGAGGGAAAGGGGAGGGGGGAACAGAGGCTCTCAAGTGGGCTGTGCGCTGATGGCAGCGAGCCCAGTGTGGGGCTCGAACTCACAAACCATGAGATCGGGACCTGAGCTGAAGTCAGCCACTTAACCACCTGAGCCACCCAGACGTCCCCTGGATCACTCTCTCGTCCCCTGGATCACTCTCTCGTAGGGACTGGGCCCCCTGCTGCCCAGCGGTCCTTTCCTGAGTCTCCGGCCGGACCCCCGGTTTCCCCGAGTGGTCCATTCCACCTGTTACCTTCTAAGCCTAGCCCCACTCCCACCTCCCTCCCCGCTTCACAGAACAGGGAGAAGCTGCCAGTGTGAACTCTCCTGACTTCCATCTTCAACTTGCAGCTGTTACATATCTCTTCCTCCCCCACCCCCACCCCCCAGCTCAGAGGTGACCAGAAACCATGTCACCAGGACCAGGCCCTGTCTAGGGCCTCCCTCTGCTTCTCTTCCTCCTCCTCTGCCCATCCCCCTTCCCGCCCCCCAGCCCAGCTCCCTGTACCTCCTGCTCTTTCCTGCCTCTCTCAGGAAGCTCATCTTTCTCCATCATTTTCTTTCTTTCTTTTTTTTTTTTTTTTAATGTTTATTTGTTTTGAAAGGGAGGGGCAAAGAGAGAGGGAGACAGGATCCAAAGCAGGCTCTGTGCTGACAGCAGTAAGCCCGATGCGGAGCTCAAAGTCACAAACCTCGAGGTCATGACTTGAGCTGAAGTCAGATGCTTAACCAACTAAGCCACCCAGGTGCCCCTTCTCCGTCATTTCCAACTTTTGGCCTTTCTGCTGGTACTGTCTCCTCAGCCCTAACGTGACTCACACAGCTTACAACAGGACCTTCTCTTGACCTCAGATCCCCTGTGACCATAGATCTCTCTTTCTCTCTGCCGCTTGTAGGACCAAGCTTCCCAGAAGAAATAGCCACTCTCACTCTTTGTCCCCTTCACCTCTGCCCTCTCAGTCCTGATGTCTGACTTTATTACTTCACCGAAATCTTATCCCCGAAGATTCCTAGTAACGAGCCTGTGGACACTGTAGGGCCCTTAACCTCCTTGCCCCCTCCGCCCCATCAAGGACTTGTAAAGCTTTTGTCCCATGGCTTCCTGCTTTATTTTCCTGTTCTAGCCGATCCTTACCAGTTCCCTCATGGACTCCCCGACTTCCTTCCACCCCTTAAATGTTGGGCTGCTCCCCAGGGCTCTGAGTGCTCCCCAGGCGTCTGCCAGGTGCCGTGTGTGAAGTTACAGTAACCTCTTCCTCAGTGCGCCCACAAGTCAGAGCATCACTCTCCTTCACCCCAAACTTGCCTCCTCTTCCATTTCCTGCCCCTTTTGTGTCTTCCCTCTGCTCCGGAGGATTCCCACGCGCCTGCCGTGTAAGACGCAAACTTGGGCCCCTTCTCTCTTTCTACGTTCAGCTGGCCACCGAGTCCTGTGGACTTGACCTTCTGACGTTTTCTCAAACGCCCTTTGGGCTCAAAATAGTACACTATATCTCCCTTCTTACTGTCTCTCCTCTTCGGAACTTTCCACACTGCATGGAACATTTTTCTCTAAGATGGACTTGCGGTGGAAAGTGCCTTGGTCACTCAGGACAGATATCAGACTGGCCGCATGTCCCCCACAGACATGCTTTGTTTAGCCAGCATGGTGGTTTGTTTGTTTTCAATTTTATTTCATTGCTAATATTTAAAATCTGGATTTCTGCCTCCTCTTAAAAACATTACAGGATCCATGGGGCGCCTGGGTGGCTTGGTTGGTCAAGCCTCTGACGGCAACTCAGGTCATGATCTCCTGGTTTGTAAGTTCGAGCCCCGCCTCGGGCTCTGTGCTGTCAGCAGAGTGCTTTGGATCTTCTGTCTCCCTCTCTCTCTGCCCCTCCCGACTTGTGCTCTCTCTCTCTCTGGGACTGTGATTTTCCCTTGGTATTTAGGCCAGAACCATGAGCCATGTCCCACCTAGTGCTGCCCACCCTGCTGAGTGGCCCATCAGGCTCCATATGCCTACCCACTGCCCACCCAGCTCTCCCCCCATAGCCCTCTCTGTGCTTTGGCCCGAACACGCCGGGCTAATCTTACTCAGGGCTGCAACACATGTTGTTCCTTTTGCTTAGAGTCTTCTGCCTTCAGGACTCCTGGGGGGCTCGGTTGGTTAAACGTCTGACTCTTGATTTCGGCTCAGGTCATGATCTCACGGTTCGTGAGATCGAGCCCCTATTCGTCGGACTCTGAGCCAACAGCGCGGAGCCTGCTTGGGATTCTTTGTCTGCCGCTCCCCGACTCACGCACACTCCTCTCTCTCTGTCTCTCTCTCTCTCTCTCTCTCTCTCTCAAATAAATAAACTTAAAAAAAAAATTCTGCTTCAGATCTTCACATCTCCACCCTCTTCTCTTCATTCAGCCTTGGACTTGGCTCCTCAAGAAGTATGTCCCTGTTGCCCAGACATCATCGTATTACTCACGTCAGTACCAAAAATGGTCTTCAGTGTTTATTTACGTCACTCTTTCCATACCAGACTGTAACCTTGAGGGCGGAAACTCTTGTTTGTTCATGGCTGTATCCCTAGGATCTAGACTATGCCTGGCACCACATCGGCTCCTGAGAGTGCATGTTGACTGACTGACTATCCTGTTGGTCTGGAAGTTCTAACCCCTGACCTGTGGCATGGCATCCAAACTCCCTGGACGGCACTGCCAGGCCTTTTGGGATGTGGACTCGCACTGACCTCTCGGGCTCTCCTTCCTTCTGCTTTCCAGCCTGCGACCCCACACCAGGCTTCCCGGCCGGGCCATTTGCCCCCAGGACAGGCGCACTGCTTCATGCCTCCAGAAACTTGCAGGTTCTGCTTCCTTGCCCTTCACCGCCCCCGCCCCCAAGCTTAGTGCTCACTCAACACCCCCTCCTGTGAGAGCGTTCCCTAGTTACTGTGCGTGTGCTCCGTTCACACGCGCAGCTTAGATGGAATTGGGCTCTGGACGCATGCCATTTCCTGGGTGCTCTCTGGCAGCTGTTGGATCATAGCATAATCGCTCACTTTCTGGACTTCCTCCTCCAGTGGACTGTGAGCTCCTTGAAGGTGGACACCGCTCTTATCTATCTTGGCATCTCTGGTACTTTACATTGTGCTTAATCAGTATTTGACATCCTGTCTGGTGACCACACTCAGCATTTTAAGCCTAGCAGGAGTCCCTTAGTCAGCTAATTGGAACTGTCGGGATTATGATAGTGCAGCGTAGTAAACAAATCTGAGCCTGTGCGAAAAGCAGCAAACCTGTTCCCCAGTTTTCCAGCTTTCTTTTCCCAGCTGACCTCTTCCAGTTTGACTTAATGAACCTGTTTCGGACGAGAGAGCAAAGGTCCTAAGTCTGTGATGTGCAGACACAGGAAGTGGACTGTCTCTTTCATGGGTGTTCGCAACCATTCTCTCAGGATGGATTCTGCTGACTTCCATGACTCTACAGAAGACTTATTTTAGGTCACAAACAGTGTAAGGTTAAAAGGAAGACAACCTCTTCTTTCATCTTTGCCCCAGTTGGTGGTAGAAGTGAAACCAGCCAGTGTGGGGTAGGAGGAAGGAGAACCGTCAGCCTGAGGGATGTGATAGAAGAAATCCGTTTCTCTGCCGAGTCTCCATCACTTAAGTCTGAGGCTCCACCCACTGGGCCTCATCTGCTAATTTAAGCCGACATCTTGGGCAGATGGGCCCACTCCATTCACATACTCTTGGGGTCCAAGCCCTGCAGCAGAGATCCCACGAGGGTGTGCTGGCAGAGAACCCCTCACTCACTCACTTCTTGGCATCAAGATACCCCCACTTGGAAGCACTCCCTTTCCCAGATGAATGCATCACTGAGGGTCCCTGTATAAGAACTCATGGACTACCAACCCCTCAAATCTGGGCCGGCATCTAATTCTTCTCAGCTCTGTTGTTTACACATCTAACCACAAGGCCTGTCTCCCATCACGTCACTCAGTCTGAAATGCCTTGCTAGGATGTATTCTTGGCCTCTTTATTATTTTCACACCTCAAGTCACTAGGAGGAGCTGACGATTCTTCCAGGGTCTGGTCTTCAACAGAGTACAAATCCGCTGATTAGCCAGTTCGGTACAGACCTACCTCGTCGTCCTGCACTTCACAGATACTGCGTTTTTTAAAAATTGAAGGTTCGTGGCAACCTTGCGTCAAGCAGGTCTGTTGGCACCATTTTTCCCAACAGCATTTGCTCGCTTCGTGTCTCTGTATTACATGTCGGTCATTTTCTCAATATATTTTCTTTCCTTTGCTTTATTTTTTTTTTAATGTTTGAAAGAGAGACAGAATACAAGCGAGAGAGGGGCAGAGAGAGAGGGAGACACAGAATCTGAAATAGGCTCCAAGCTCTGAGCTGTCAGGACAGAGCCAGGCGCGGGGCTCGAACTCACAAATTGTAAAGACCATGACCTGAGCTGAAGTTGGACGCTTAACCAACTTGAGCCACACAGGCGCCCCAATTTTCTCAATATTTTGAACTTTTTCGTTCAAATATATTCAAATATATTTTGAATTCGTTCAAATATATTTTTGTTCAAATATATTTGTTATGGTGATCTGGGATCGGTGATTACAGTTTGGCGAAGGTTCAGATGATGGTTCGCATTTCTTAGCAATAGTATTTTTTAATTAAGGTACACACATTGGTTTTTTTTTGGACGTAATGTCATTGCACACTTAATACACTACAGTATAGTATAAACATACTTTTATATGCACTGGAAACCAGAAACTTTATTTGACTAGCTTTATTGTGATACTTGCTTTATCACAATATTTGCTTTCTTGCGATGGTCTAGAATTGAACCCACAACATCTCTGAGGCGTGCCTGTATTTTTGACTCTGAAGCTTATCTGTCCAGTTCAGTAGGCTAGTTTGCTCACTTAACAAATACTCACAGAGCCCCGACTATGCACTACAATCATACTAGGCACTGAAGGTGTCCTAGTGAACAGGTCAGTACCATGTTCCTACTTTTATGGCACTTAAATTTGACAGGAGGAGATGGACAAGAATGTCTGCCAAAAAAAAAAAAAAAAATGACCTTTAAAAAAAAATTTTTTTTACGTTTATCTACTTTTGAGAGAGAGAGAGACAGAGCACGACTGGGGGAGGGGCAGAGAGTGAGGGCGGCACAGAACCCGAAGCAGGATCCAGGCTCCGAGCTGTCAGCACAGAGCCTGATGCGGAGCTCGAACTCACCAACCATGAGATCATGACCTGAGCCAAAGTCAGACGCTCAACTGACTGAGCCCCTGAGGCATCCCCGAAATACGACCATTTTTAAGAGTGCCGGGTGCTGTAAAGAATATGACAATGGCCAGGTAGGGGATAGCTGGGGTTACACCTTCAGGAAGGCCCGAGGAGGTCATGTCTAAGCAGTAGCCCTGATAATGAGAAGGAATCCGTCACCTACAGATTCGGAGAGGAGCCCGGGCAGAGGAAGCAGCTCATTTGAGGACCAGCAGGGCCATGGAGGGTGCGTCAGATGTACCAGGCCCTGCTGGGGAGTTTGGGCTTTGGTCTGAGTGTCCTGACGAGACCTCGGAGGGCACCACATAAGGAGAACACAAGGTTGGCTCTGTTCACCCCAAATGCTGCAGTTTGGACACTGACACCGCCTTAATGGGGGGGATTGTAAAGCTGTAAGAAGCAGCACAAAATGATGATTGTCTAAGGTTCAGGGTTTTGTTTGTTTTTTTAAGTTTGTTTATAAATAAGTGTGCAGGGGAGGGGCAGGGTGAGCAACAATCCCAAGCAGGCGTCATGCTCTGCACTGAGCCTGACGTGGGGCTCGATTCCATGAACCGCGAGATCATGGCCTGAGCGAAAACCAAGAGTCTGATGCTTAACTGACTGAGCCACCCAGGCACCCCCTGTTTTTTCATATTTTCTTCAAATCACTTAAAGTTATTTCTTCTGTGTGGTCGTTTCTGATCTGCAGGTGGGGAAAGAGACTGATCATCGTCGCCTCCCAGGACATGCGGTACAGGGCCTTGATAGGCTTGGAGGGTGACCCCGACCTGAAGCTCCCTGACTTCTCCTACTGCATTTTGGAGCGGTTGGGCCGGTCCCGGTGGCAAGGCGAGCTCCAGCGTGACCTCCACAGCACTGCTTTCAAGTAAGGGGATGATTTGCTTGACAGGGCTCCCTGATGATTGTGCCCTGCCCCCCAGCCTGTTGACCTACCTCCTTCCCCGTTCCTCTCAGCCCTGCCACTGGGGCAGTCTGCAACCTATGCTGACTGGGAGTGCAGGGCTTTGTGTATGAAGAGACCCTGGAGTGATCCTATCATTTAGTATCTAAACCAGACATTTTGAGAGTGGAGAGTGGGGCCCCAGGGCAAGGCCAAGGCAGTGGTCATAAATTGGGACCGCCGGGCAAACCAGGATGTATAGTCCCCCTAGTTATTGGCCACTACAGGATTGGGCACCTGAATTTGATGGTGTCATCGCTAACCCTCATCGTCGCCCACCCCACCGTCCGTCCCGTGCCCATTTCCCTGGGCCTCCACCCCCATCCCCCGTCTGCCTCTGCCGGGGACCTCGGCTGTGCTCTTAGGCTGAAGCATGGCTGTTGTTTTCAAGGCCGCTGTCTCACAGTGACTGTCGTCGTAGAGTGGCTGGGTAGGACTAGCCAGTGCTACAGTGTGTGTCTAGCACTGACGTTCAGGTGAGAGGCCCTCTGCACTGTTGGGAGAAAGCAGCCAGCAAAGCAAAAATGACAGAGCCACGCTCCTCCTCTCCTCCAGGGTTGATGCCGGGAAGCTCCACTATCACCGGAAAATTCTGAACAAAAACGGGCTCATTACGATGCAATCACATGTGATCCGATTACCCACCGGAGCCCAGCAGCACTCGATCCTCCTCCTCCTGAATCGGTTTCACGTGGACAGGTATAGCGTGTGCACGCCAGAGCACTCCGTTCTGCCCTGCGCGTTAGGCCTTTACAAACCATGGAGGCTAAATCACAGCACGACTGTAGCTTTTTACTTTTATTGATTTATGTTTTGCTTTTATTTTAGAGAGGACGAGCACACACGTACATGCGCAAGCAGGGGAGGGGCAGAGGGAGGGAGAGAATCTTTTAAGTTTTTTTTTAAACATTTATTTTTTTTGAGAGACATAGACAGAGCACAAGTGGGGGAGGGGCAGAGGGAGAGGGAGCCACGGAATCCGAAGCGGGTTCCAGGTTCTGAGCCGTCAGCACAGAGCCCGAAGCAGGGCTTGAACTATGAACCATCAGATCATGACCTGAACCAAAGTCAGGACGCTTGACCGATTGAGCCACCCAGGTGCCCCAAGGGAGAGAGCCTTAAGCAAGCTCCACGCTAAGCATGGAGCCCAATATAGGGTTCGATCCCACAACCCTGGGACCATGATCTGAGGCAAAATCAAGGGTTGGATGCTCAACCAACTGAGCCACCCCAGGTGTCCATGACTATAGGTTTTTTTTCTTTTTTTTTTTTTAACTATTTATTTATTTTGAGAGAGAGAACATGAGCACAAATGGGAGAGAGGGACGGGGGGTGGGTAGAGAGAGAGAGAGAGAGAGAGAGAGAGAGAGAGAATCTTAGACTCCACACTCAGTGAGGAGCCCAACGCGGGGCCTGAACTCATGAACCATCAGATCATGAACCAAAGTCAAGAGCCAGACGCTTAACCTACTGAGCTACCCAGGTGCCCTAGACTATAGCTTTTTAAAAGAGATTTACTATCTATTTTTGATTGTGAAAATAAGTCATGCTGATTTAGAAAATTTGGACATTATATTGAAAAGAAGGAAAAAAAATTCCTGTAACCCTATTGCCCGGCAATAGGGACTGTTAACATTTTGGTGAAATTTGGGGGGGGGGGGGGGGTAAAAAAAAAAAAAAAGATCAGTCAAATCAGATTTGTTTTGGTGACAGAATTGAGATTGAATTGTATCCGATTTAAAATTGGCATGTTTTTCCAACACGCAACTCTCATAATCAGCCTAGACGGTGAGATGTGGAGGTTGTGCTGAGTGATCACCGTGCATGACGTTGCTATTTAGCCTCGGGTCCTGGTCCAGTCAGTATAGCAAGGTGGTGAGATGTGTACATTCCCTTCTGAGGATGAGGGTTTCTGGGAGTGAGTCTCTGACTCCTTCCTGCTCCCTGTTGGGGTGACTGCCTGGCACAGGAACGGGGGAAAGCAGTGTTCTACCACGCTTGAGACAGGCCTCAGCCTGCCCTCCGGCACCTCATGGCCTCTTTGGTGAGACGTCCAGAGCCCAGGGTAGGGAAGGATCGAGCTGGAGTAGGCCTTGGAAAAGGTGGCCCTCGAGTGAGTAAGCGGGAGCCCCCGAGCGCCTGGCCACCTGTGCTCCACAGTGGAGTCGGGCAATGTCACGGAATCCTTGAGAGGCAGTAGGCAGGCCCTTCCTTTCCCTGGACCACAGGGAATGACTCTGACTCTCCCCTAGCCGAACGACAGAGACCTTGCCCATTACCGGTGGCCAGGCATGCTGTCCAAATGGGAGGTGAGTGAACACTCAGGATTAAGTATAAGTTTTAAAGTCGACAGTGTCCACTGCCTAGCACAGGCCTGGGCCCAAAGAAAGTGCTTGATACACATGTAGGCAGACTGTTGACTAAGGATTTCCAGGAGTAATGATATCACTGCATTCCTGTCAAAATTCCAAATTTGTCGTCAAACCTATATTTTAGGAATCCTACTGGAGAGAGAATCATGCTTCTACAGTTTGCATTTTATTTATTTAGTCTTACTTTCCACTAGTTAAATACAGTATCACTAGACTCCTACCTGGTGTAGGCGGCAGCTGTGGGTGGAAGAGATTAACAGTGGACTAAGTCAAGATCTGTTTTTAAATCTTTGCCCCTTACTTGGGCAAAGGCACTTGACCTCTCTGAACCACGGTTTCTTCTCCTAGAAAATGGCCAAGACTCAGTGCTTGGTGTTAATTCACATGCAGTAAATATCTGTGCCTTCCTTTATCCTTTCATGTGTTGAGAGGCAGTCGAAGTGGAGAAGTGGGTGCAGACTCCGTATCCCATACATAAGCCCTCCGTGACCCTGAGCTTGTGACTAGTTAAAGTCAAGGTCACCTTCCCAGCTATGCCCTGCCCCCCAGCCTCCCCAGGCACACATAGTCGGGAGCCCTCTGCTCTCTTTCATAGCTTCCTTGGTGGCCATTAGCTTGGAAGCAGTCATTTATGATTCTACACAATAAAAATGAGGTGGGGGGTGGGCTTGATCAGGCCAGTGAAGTCAGAGTAGAGGCCAGCCTTCAGAATCAAAGGCATCATGATATAGCGAACAGAGCGCTGGATGTGGGCAAGGACCTAGGTTCATGTCTTGAGTCTGAAGTTTAGAAAATCTGTTTCACTTCTTTATGAAATAATCCCCTCCTTCACCAAGCGATTTATATAGAAATACCTAAGGTCCTTCCTAAACTTGATGCTATTATAAAAACATAAGGCATTGTGAAGAATC
Source organism: Panthera uncia (assembly GCF_023721935.1). Lineage (NCBI taxonomy): Eukaryota > Metazoa > Chordata > Mammalia > Carnivora > Felidae > Panthera > Panthera uncia. Next base: position 14,054,100 of record NC_064815.1, read on the forward strand.
CTTACGGCTGCGGCCCAAAGGTCTAGTTTGTACACGGCCACTACCTAGGTGCCCTTGGCCTTGTGACCGAGCCACTCAGAGCCGGTCTCTGCCCCACCAAGTGCGCGTTGTGGGCTGGATGGTGGCCGAGACCGAAGATGAAGATTCTGTAGTTTGGGATGTGGTCACTGAAGGCTTGCGAGGCACTCTTTAGCAATAGGTTTGACCAGACAAGCTGTTTTGTGTTTCTCACAGGAGGAGCAAATATGACATCCTCATGGAGAAGCTCTCGGGTGTGCTGAGCACACGGAGTAACCAGATGGAGACCCTGGGCAGGCTGCGAGAAGAGCTGGTAAGTGCCCGGGGCCGCCTGTGCTCTGGGCCGGACTGAACTGTGCCACAGCCTGGACATCTTTGTTTAGTGTACCTTGATGGTGGCTTGTAATCAGCCCTGTTCACAGACTTAACCGTCCTTAACCTGGAAGCGAGTGGGATCTTCCTTTGTTCCACAGAAGGAAAAAGTGCCCAGGACTTCATCGAAGGCCTTCCTGCCCTAGGCTGGCTCCCGTTTTCCCCAGGGTTTGCTCGAGGCCCTGCGGTATAAGTTCGTGTGGAATGGTGGACCTGGGTACTTAGGGGTGCTTCTGTGAGCACGCTTCTAATTCCATCACACTGGTTTAATACTGAAATGATAGTGTGACGGCACGGGGAGAGAAGTGCTTACCCACCGGCCTAGTCTCTGGGCCCCGCAGTAGAGTTGGGGGGAGGAGGAAAGCACAGAGGGGGCATGTGGCCTCCAGGCTGATTAGAACAGTGTTCGGCGGAGCCAGCATTAGACGGGGGAGAGAAACAAATTGCCCTGCCAGTGAGACAGCGGAACTTAAACCTGAAGTTTAAAGGCAGCCTGTTTGGGTCATAGTGATTAGCCCACAAAGGACCGTGATTTGGAATCTGATTATCAACATCAGGGTTGGGGCGCCTGGGTGGCTCAGTAGGTTAAGCATCCGACTCTGGATTTTAGCTCGGGTCATGATCTCATGGTTCGTGGGATCGAGCCCCTTGTTGGGCTTCATGCTGAGCTTGGAGCCTGCTTGGGATTCTCTCTCCCTCTCTCTCTGCCCTTCCCTGTCCCTCAAAATAAATAAACATTAAAAAAACCAAAAGACAATAATCCTTGCTCCTTACCTCCTGCATTGGTGAGTGGAGCCCTCATCTCTGATTCCGTCATAGAGGGAAATGGGCCTCTTCTCTATGCTAGATCTCCTCTACGCCCGAGCCCCTCATTTGTTCATTTATTTATTTAGAGCTAGAGAGAGCACACGAGCAAGGAAGGGCAGAGGGAGAGAGAATCTTAAGCAGGTTCCATGCCCGACACAGAGCTCGATCTCCTACTCCCGACTGAGATCATGACCCGAGCAGAAATCAGGAGTCAGATGCTTAACCGACTGAGCCACACAGGCCCCCATGCCCAAGTCTCTTTGAGGCAGAGCTTAGGAACTGAGGCCTGGTGGTCAGATTTGGCCTATATGTTGTTAAAAGTACATTTGACCTGGCATTTTTTTTTTTTTAACTGAGATTTCACAGCAAATCTAAGTTCCCTGCTTCCTTTGACATATCAGAGGCTCCGTCAAGCCTGGGCCTGCAGTCTCTCCCGATGGCAGTCAGCTAGAGCCAGCTGTGCGCTGGCCAGCCGCCCCTCCGCCCACCCCCCACCGGCCCCTTCCTTGCTGCCACCTCTCAGACACCAGGCCCTTGTCATTTGTCATGACATGTGCACTGCTGTTTGTGGTAAGAAATATTTTTCGGTATCTGAGTCTCCATGAAGAGTGGAAAATGAAAGAAAAATACATCTTTCTCTTGAGAGATCCTAGTAGAAATGAAGAAAATCCCTATTTAATAAACAAATCTCTGCCCACATTGTTCCTCATATTTCTTGTCCAGCAGACATCGGTGATTGAAACCCTCCGCCCTACTGGGTCACTCGGGCGTGCGGAGACCGGGCTAGTCGGGTCCCAGGTCAGCACTGCGGACTGTCTAAGTGATACGAATGGACTGTCACAGGATGCTGTTCTCTTATTTCTCCAGCAGATACTTTAGTGAATGTCTGCTTTGAGTCAGAACTGTGTCCTGTACTTCGATGACAAAAATTAGTGAGGATGACGGGTCTCCCACTGTCGTGGAGCAGTGTCACTGGAGAGGCAGACGTGCGAACACATGCTCAGGCTCGAAGGCGCCTCGCAAGGACGCGCTTGCTTCAGGGAGCTGGGAGAGGCTTTATAGAGCAAGTTGCAGCTGAGCTGGGCTGTGAAGAAGTGTTCCCAAAGTAGACAGACAAGAAATGGCATCTCGGGCACGGGAGGGTGGCTCCAGCAGGTTGGCAGAGGCGCAGTAACCGAGCCGTCGCCAGGCGGCAGTGTGCTCAGGCAGGAGGAACGGCAATGTGGCTGGAGCGCTAAGAAAGGTCTAGAGCACCGGGCTGGGGGGCTGGTTTGTGGCCTTCAGCCTCGTAAACCGCCGGTGGCAATTCAGAGACGGAGAAGTTACGAGGAGGGAAGAGTGTTTATAGGAAATGAACCTGGCAGAGGAAGAGAGATTGGAGGTGTGGCTGGCAAGGTGGATGCTGTTGACTCTGGCCGGGGGTGATGACCGCTAGAAGGGAGATGTTTTGGAGAGGAGCTAGCAGGGCGGAGTGAGCGCCTGAGGCCAGGACGTGGAGGTGAGTGAAAGGGAAGGAGTCTTGCTGTCCGGCTTGAGTAATGGCTCCTCACTGAAGCCGATGGGGCTGGAGGGCAGGCTCCCGAGAGCAGGGACCGGGGACCAGCGACCGTGCCTGTTTGTTCACTGCTGAAGCCCCACCAGGCGGACGCTGCCTGGCCCATGGTAGGCGCTCAGTAAGTATTTGTGGAATGGGTGTCTGAATAAAGTAGGGAGTTCAGAAGGAGGAACGCGTTTGCACGAGGACGAGGCGCATGACAAATTTGATGTTAGGATTTATTGAGTGTGACGGTCTTCTGGGACTTTGACTTAGTGATGTCTCATCGGCAGCCGGAAACAGGGTCAGAGGAAACGGAGCAGGATTTGGTGAATAATTAGCCAACACGTGAGGTTGACGCCATGAATATGCATGCTGTCCTTTGGGGGGAGTGGGGGAGGCTCACACGGCCTCTTTCCCTTGTTGCTGGGCAGATTGTGCGAGACCCTGATGGCAGACCCCCCGGAGGGCAGGACTCCCATCATCCTCTCCCGCGCTTGGGATCGTCCAGGACGTAGGACCCTATGTTAGGGGCTGGGGTTTGATGGATGAGCTTCCGTAGGGTCTTTCCATGATGCCGAGGGCACAGCTAGATTAACAAGAGATCCCATTTACAAGCCGGTGGCTTCGGATGAGCCATATGTGAGTCATCTGTAATTCCTTGATAGCCGTATGTCCTCCTGCCCGAGGGCTGGGGCACTGGCTGCTCTGAGAGTTGATCACATATGTGGTGGCGGCAGCCCGCAGACATTTTGCTCCCTCTCTCTCCCCCAGAGAGTAAGAGGAAACCCGTAAGACTCCACTAAGGGCTCTTAGTGGTAAGTGCCTCCTGTCATTCAGCCCACGGCCTACAGCAGCCGGAACTGGCCTCATGACTCCAGGGGTGGCCAAGTCAATGCTCGTCGCAGCCAGGATGGATTTATGAACAAATGAAACAGGCCGGGTGTAAAAAATGTTTTTGCTCTCGGTATGGATTCAAGAAATGTGTAATCCTCCTGGTAACTACTGTAGGAGAAGACGGCACATAACTGGTGACCTTCAACCCCAATGTACCAGAGGCTGATGGGGCCACCGTGCATGGGCCTGCCTGTCGCGGCTCCCTCTGACTGCTGCTCTGAGGAACCGCAGTCCAAGGATTTGTTGCTGGATTTTTTTTCTAGGAGAAGCTAGAACCTGCTTCGTATATATACGTACATATATATATATATACGTATATACATATACGTATATATATATATACGTATATATATATATATACATACACACACACATATATATGTTTATATACGTTTATATGATAAATATATATACACACAAACGTGCATATGTATGAAATCTCTCACTTTCCAATGTTGGCAAGTAAATCAGTTATTTTCAAAAACGTGCAGATGGGAAAGCATGGCCTGCACTGGAGGCTGCACATCAGCCACCCCTGCAGCTGGGGACACGTAGGGTCATTATGGGCACGTTGCCTTGCAGAGCTGTGAGCGGTGGGGCGCACGTGATCATCCTCACGTTGTGGAAACTTCACTGATAGACTACAATTTTTTTTCTCCTGAATCTTTTTTTCTGTTTGTTCCATTGCCTGTGAGAGGTGTGTGTGTGTGTGTGTGTGTGTGTGTTAATGATACACTTCCTTGGTT
>NC_064815.1:14058973-14075330 GCF_023721935.1 Panthera uncia
TTAGAAGCCTGCAGGGTCCAGGCAGGTAATGTAAATGACCACAGTGACTGGGGTTTATTTCATTATGCTGCTTGATGTCAGATTCTTTCAACACCTACGTACACTTTGCATACCTGGGACTATTCCTCAGTGTCATAAAGGACTCGATCGTCTACTAATTCCTTGAAGCATGTAGCCTCTTCCATACCTCCATCATCTGTAGAAAAGAGATAATAATTGTTCCATCTCCTGGGGTTATTGTGAAAATTACATGCGTTCATGGATGCAAAGCCCTTAGATCAGGACCTGGCATACGATAAGTATAAATGTGTTAGCTGCAATTAGGATGATGATGGTAATGATTCTCACTTTTGCTAGAGGTGTGGACACACAGACCTTCACTTTCATCTTTACTGTAGGGAGAAGCCTGTCAGACCAAAGTGGCAGCGAGACAGAGAGCTAGGGGGCCAGGAACCAGAGGATACCAGCCATCTGCCGGCTCCTGACAACTGTTGCCAGGCAGGAAGGCAAGCCTGGTGTTGCCAGATCTTCTAGGTTTTCAAAAACAATCCAGAACTCAGGATTTCTTTTTTTTTTTTTTCCCCCAGAACTCAGGATTTTGAAATGTGAAATCTCCCAAGCTGTTGGCTGCAAAAAAAAAATTTTTTTTAAACATTATGGAGACCAAACAAATGTCTGTGGCCTGGATTCAGCCACTTGAGTAACTTCCGATCTGGTCTGATTGCTGTCATTTATCAGATGTGGAGGCCGAGGCCTGGGGAGTTAAGGTGGCCAACTTGCCGGAGAACCAGCCTGGCTCCGTTTCTGTACCCGCCCCGCCGCCATTGCAAAGCCTCCCTCCTGATGAGCCTTTGTGGTGGGAAGTCCTGCCTCTTGCATGATTTGAGGTGGAGATTTTATTTTAAGCCTGCAGAAGGCAACTCTGAAAAAACCAGGGCAGAGGATTGGACTCGCTCTCCTGCTCTCCCTGTTCAAGTTAGAGGTGCTCACTCTGTGAGCCTTCCTCATCTTGGAGAGGAGAGGGAGGAGCAGAGTGCGGAGACCGACCAAGGGGGTTCTGGTCCTGAGGCCACATGACCTTGGGAGATTAGTTACTTCATCTCTCAGTGCCTGGACTCTCAAATTATAAAATAGAGATTAATAGGAGGACTACGTCATAAGGCTGCCGTGAGAATCATATGAATTCATCTATTTAAAGCCCTTAAGGGGCGCCTGGGTGGCTCAGTCAGTTGAGCATCTGACTCTTTTGGTTTTGGCCCAGGTCATGATCCCACGGTCCTGGCATCCAGCCCCACCTTGGGCTCTGCACTGAGTGTGAAGCCTGCTTGAGATTCTCTCTCTCTCTCTCTCTCTCTCTCTCTCTCTCCCTCTCTCTCTCCCTCTCTCTCTCCCCCCCTCATCCCTCTGTCCCTCTCCCCCACCCCTGCACTCTCTCTCTCACTCTTTCTCTAAAATAAAAAAAATTAAAAAAGACTTTTAAAAGTTTACTTTAAAAAGTAAATTAAAAAATAAAGCCCTTAACAGAGCCCCTGGATGGCTCAGTCAGTTAAGCATCCAACTTCAGCTCAGGTCATGATCTCATGGTTGGTGAGTTTGAGCCCTGCATGCCGCTTTCTGCTGCACAGAGCCCATTTCAGATCCTCTGTCCCCTTCTCTCTGCCCCTTCCCCACTCTCTCTCTCTCTCTCAAAAATAAATAAACATAAATAAAGCTCTTAAAATGGTACCCAGTACTTAATAGGTTCTCAGTAAAAATTAGCTGTCAGAGGCAGGAATGTATCTTTTTCTTTAGGATTCTGGGGGAATCTCATGCATTATTTCTTACGTTTTCCAGGGCTGTTTTGCAGATCATTGGGGTGGGGGGGGTGGAACACAAATACCGAGAAGACACTTTAATTTGTATGTGTACACACATGCTCACATAGATTCACAAACGCCGTGTCCCCACTTGTATTCAGCCAGGAGCTGGGATGGAAGGATGGGGCTGGGCTGGCGGGTGTAGTTGGAATGCTTTTGGGAACTTGTGTGATGGATACAGAGGTCGACCAAAGTACATTTTAGCCTGGGAAGCATTTTGTCACATAAGCCACTGATTAGATTACAGAAGTGGGGCACTTTCTTATCTTTACCGTTTCAAATGAAAAAAAAATCAATATTTTCCAATTATCTCCAGTGGTGTATTAAACCCACTTTGTCATATTTCATTTCACCATCTGAGAAAAAGCAGGGGGGGAAGGATCAGGAAAATACATTGTGAGAGAAGATGAAGTCTTTACAGCTTCTCGTACTCTTACCTCTTGTCCTCCCAGCATTTATCCATTCAAAAAATTTGGTCATTCATTCGTTCATTCATTCACAGACTCCAGGGATGTCTACTGATGTCTCTTCTGATGAGGGAGCATAAGGCAAGCCGAAGGCCAAGCACAAGCTAGCATACCTCCCATCCCCCACCCCAGGTGGGATACGTATATTCCTCGTGGACTCCTGGCTGCCCAAGAACAAAGGAAAGGAAGGAACACAAATGGTTAACTGATAGAGATCGCAGTCCTGCAGGACACGAGTGTCCGTTTACAAATACCTTGGTAAATTACAAGAAAAAGGCAATCTTATCAATAGCCTAATCTCCAGAAACCTACAGGCTTGTTTCCTGGAGCCCCAACATCACCCTCCCCTCCATAGTGATGTGGGGAACAAAGGCAAGAAGGAAATGGCAGGTAAAATTAAATTTCCTTATAACCTGCAGCCAGGTGACAAACACTTGAGGCAGACAGAGTAAAACCTTCTCCAGGAACTCCCTACTGTCTCAATGCTTTGCTAGAGGGAAAAACAACCTTAGCTTGACAATAGCTAGGCCTCCAGTGATCTGTGAGGCTTTAGCATATGGAAAATCCCTTTTAAGAAACTTCCTCCTGACTTTACCTCCTCCAACTCCATAGTATATAATAGTACTCCTCACACCCCCAGTGCAGCTCTTTCTGTCCATGGGCCCTGTCCCCGTGCTTTAATAAATCTGCTTTTTGCCCCAAAGACATCTCAAGAATTCTTTCTTGGCCATCAGCTCCGGATCCCCACCCCCACTCCAAACCCCATCACCTACTGTGTGCAGGGCACTGCTCTAATCGTGTCATTTGTACTGTCTTAACACTGACAATAGACCGAAATGGAATTACGGTATCGGGGTTTCCAAACAGGTAATGAGAAGCTGAGCCAGACAGGCTGACCCAGAGCCTACCTTCTCTGCTACCGCACGGCATTGTCCCCAGGCTCTCATCTAATTATGAAGGCAGCCAAAGAATGCACGGCTAAGCATTTTTAGAAGTGCACAAGAAAATGTGCATAACAGTGTGCAGGTTATAAATAACCATTTCTAGCTGCCAGCTGCTGTTTGGGTTTGGAGAGGAAAAGAGGATCTTAGCATGACTTGTTTATCTCAGGTAATTTGGCAGTAAACTGGGTCCCGGGAATTTGAGTTACACAGAAAATGCAAAGGAAGAGTGACAGGGATATTGTTTCGGGCTTTCAGGAGACAGAATGTAACTTCAAGTCCCAGAACCAGCCTGGAGGCAGCACATGGGGAATTTGAAAGAATTTGAAAGTGTGTCGCAGAGCCCACGTTTACCTGTCTTCCAAACAGTCACGCTTTTTGTCTAACAGATTTCTGTTGCTATGATGAAATTTCCTTAAAGAGCTCTCCCCCCCCCCCCCCCCCCCTCCCCCCCGCCATGGTTCCGAGGCATCGAGGTAAATAATGGAAAATTTTCTAGTCTTCTGCCTAGTTACCTATTAGGTTGGAAACTAGAAGCCTGTTTTGTTGCATCTGTACAGAGCTTTACATTTTTTTTTTTTTTTTGTAATTGTCAATATTTAAAAATTAGAAGCTGTCTTCTAAGACTGGACTTCTGGAAAAATCTGATCCAACAAGACCGGGGCCCGCATTCCTGCATGAAAACAGGCGGCAGGAGCCAAACAGTGATTGCCCTTGAGGCTGGGCAGCCTTCTGGGTCCGCCTCCCTGCCTCCTTACTCTGCCACAGGTATCTTTGAAAACCAAGGCTGTAGGTGGAAGTCACGATCAAGGTCCAGGAAGCTGGCATGGGGCTGAAGGCACATGGGGGCGGGCTGCTCCCATTCCTGGGCTTGACGAGGGGGTGCCGGCAGGCACCAGGGTGTACTGAACACTGGATTAGCAGCCAGAATGACTGGTTGTTAACCAGGTTCTTCCCCTTCCTTGCTCTGTGACCTTGGGCAAGTTACTTTGCTTCTCTGAGCCACGTGGCTTTGTTGTGCATGATAGGGAATCTTAAGAGCTCTCACCTGGGGAAGAACATGGAGTTGTGGGGGGTGGGGGGGAACACATGTAGATGCTCTGTAAGCACCAGGAAACCACGATTCCCAGGCAACCCATCCGGACAGGTCTCGATTTTCCTTTCCTTGTTCTTGCTTTTTTCTTTTTCCTTAAATATCGCGTTGTCTTTCCGGCAAAGCTTCGGGGTGCTGAAGTTCACAGAGGCTACTCCCCTCTCCCCCCGTAGACCACCCTCTTAGGTTCTCTCATGGGAACATTCTACAGCGTTTCCCATTGTTTTGTTTTGTTTTGTTTTTAATTTGAATCTGGCTTTTGGACATGTAATATTTTAAGTTTCTTTTAATTTTCTCGATAGAAAATGGGTCCAAACCATTCAAAAATCAAAACAATATAAAAAGTAACAGTGAGGCACCCTGGATTGTTCAGTCGGTTAAGCATCCGACTCTTGATTTAGGCTTGTACATCATCTCACGGTTCATGAGTTCCAGCCCGCATTGGGTGTTGCACTGACCGTACGGAGCCAGCTTGGGATTCTCTCGCTCTCCCTCTCTGCCCCTTCCATGCTTTCTCTCCCTCAAAATAAATATATAAACGTCAGAAAAAAGTGACAGTGAGCTGTTGCATTTGTGCATGTACCTCTGGGTGGTTCTCTTTACAAACAGAACCCATGTAGTCTTCTTTTCCTCTTAGAGAAAAGATTGCATCCTACATATACTTTCTGCCTATTGATTTTTTTTCACTTGACATATGACTGTCTTATATATAAGCAGCTTGCCCATTCTTTCTTCCAGCATTCCATTTCATTTGTGGATTCACCCTATTCAGCCAGTCCCTACTGACGGACTCACCCATCATTTCCAACAGTTGTTATTGCAAATTGTGATACAGTGAATACCCTTGTGCATTTGTTTCCCATTCGCGGAGGTGATTCTTTACAGTAGATTCCTGGAAGCGATATTGCTAGCCCCAAAGGAAAAATGCATTCGTCCTTTTGAGGGTATTGTCAAAACACCTTTCCAAAGGGAGTCTGTCATTTTGTACTTCCCCCGGCAATGCTCAAAACCACCAGCTTCCTAGCTCTCGCCAACGCTCTCTTGTCAAGCCTCTGATTTTTGCCAGTCGGATTGGTGAGAGTAAGTGGTATTTCAGTGAGATATTTGTCATTTAAATTAAGTTCCAGAGATACATAAAATGAGAGCAACATAAGCCCTCGTATTTGGACAACAGAAGCAATCAGCTCATTTGAGTAACCTAATGGCGGCACCATACCCCAGTGGGGAGAAACAAGTTCTTTGTTCGAAGCTCCTTTGCACTGGGGAGGTCCCTGCATGGCCCCTCTTTCCACTGAATTTGTTCTCCAAAGCCCAACTCTTTCTGCCAAGGCTGAGCATTTCACCTGAGTAGATGGGAGTGAGTGTCTAATGCCAAGCCTTACCATTTTGGCCACTTTATGGCATTTACCCTGGCTGGCCGGCAACACCATCTCCTTGGATAATTGGGGAATCATTTTTATCTAACCCCCTTATGAATTGCTCTAGGAGTGCAAAGTACACTCAAAAGCTGCATCGCAGAAAGAATTCCTTAAATCGGACTCCCTCCCCGGCACGTTCTGGTGTTCTTGTATTTGTCTTCAAAGCCCTGACTGAGGAGCAGTGTGGCCCAGTGGTTAGGAGCGTAGGCTCTGGAGCCAGACTGCTCAGATCCAGGTTGAGGCTTCTCTAGTCACTCGCTGCGTGATACTGGGCAAGCTTCCTAACCTCTTTGGATCTCAGTGACTGCATCTGACGAGTGGGATAATAATAGTGCCTATTTCTTGGGCAGCTGAGAGGAGCACATGAGTTGGTTCCCGTACTTAGCCTTGAGCTCAGTGCCGGGCACATAGTAAACCTCACTAAGGTGAGCTCACATGGTAATGGCGGCGATTGACATGCTTGTGATTGTGATAATGTCAGTGACGCTCATGATTAGGAGCACACTGAGCCCTGTCACTTACAAGATACATCTGTGTGGCCTTGAAAAAGCAGCTCACTCACTCACTCAAAGTTTGTATCTCATTTCTTCCTTGGTTTGTGCCAAGGGCGTAGTACTGTCCCTCTATTTTTTTTAATGTTTATTTATTGTTTTAGAGAGATTGAGAGAGCATGAGTGGGGGAGGGGCAGAGAGAGAGAGAGAGAGACAGAGAGAGAGAGAGAGAGAGAGAGACACTGAAAGCAGGCTCCAGGCACTGAGCTGTCAGCACAGAGCCCGATGCAGGGCTCGAACCCACAAACTGTGAGATCATGACCTGAGCTGAAGTTGGATGCTCTACTGACTGAGCCACCCAAGCGCCCCATGGTGCTGTCCATCTAAAGCAAGAGTCAGCAAACTGTGACCAACCGGGGTGACACCTGGCCTGCAGCCTGCATTTGTGAATAAAGTTTTATTGGAACCCAGTTGTGCCCATTTGTGTACATATAGTCTGTAGCTGTTCTCTCGCCAAAATCTTTACCATCTGGCCTTTTACAAGACAAGTTCACTGACCCCTGACCTCCAGGAGTGGTTCTGAGGATGCAGGGGGATGAAGGCTGTGCGTTGAACCTGGCACGTAGTAGGTGTCCGGTTCAGTGGAGCATTCACGTTCTTGAACTTGGTGCCTGGTCCTCAGCCTCCCCCGCTGCCACTCTTCTTCTACCCTAAAGGAAAAATGGAGTAATTACAATATGAATAATTTAATTAGAAATACCATCAAATGATATCAGGCAGATGTATTTTTATCACACACCGTACATCTCACGTCCTAAGTAGTCCACAGCAGTGGATGTAAAAGGCTGTGTCCTGTGGACTGCACTTCACAGGAGGCTTAAGGCTTTTTTGAGGGTAATTTTGACGCTGGTTTTCCCTCGCCTGCTGGCTTCAGAAGCTGGCATCCAAGCAAGATGCACCTCCCTTCTAAATGGCAGCGATGAATGTTATTATCTGCCTCCAGAGCAAAGTAAAACCAAAGTGTCAGAATCCTCGAACCATTGAAAATAAATCCAAAGTGCGGATAAAATCTCTCTGAAGTCCTAAGTGGGAGCGTAGTATCATATGCATTCACACCCTTTTTTTTTTTTTTCCCTTTTCCCCAGGCACACATCGGTTTTGTAACGCGACGTACACGTGTATCATTTACATTTGGCCTTATTTATCGTCTCATGGCTGAAGCTGACAGGTCACCTTGCAAAATGCAGGGGAACACCCCCTTAATTTTGCAAGCAGCATTTATTGATATTAATGTCACCTTCTTCCACCTCCCTCCCTGACTGTCATGAGAATAAAACGAGATATAAGTAGGAAGATACTCCGAGAAGCTAAGTGCAGTAGACAGGGGCAATGTAATCTCATTTCTTCCGTCCTTGGTGAGAAGGAGCAGTCTCCACATTGAGCCTCCTGGAACAGAGAGAGAGGGGCTCAGTGGCCTGAGGACACAGGCGTTAGGGAACAAGCGTGTACAATTAGAGTGAATCTTCTTCACTGGAAAGTAAGCAAATTGTTTCCCAATTTAATGAACAAGAAGCTCCTTTTGAAGTTTATTTATTTATTTTGAGAGAAGAGAGTGCATGAGCGTGAGTGGGGAAGAGGCAGAGAGACAAGGAGAGAGAGAATCCCACGCAGGCTCCACGCTCACGGTGGATCCCAACGTGCAGCTCGATCCCACAACCACAAGATCTTGACCTGAGCCAAAATCAAGAGTTGGTTGCTTATAAGCAACTGAGCCACCCAGGCGCCCCATGAATAAGAAGCTTCTAACGAACTCCAGGAGAGAGATTTGCTTTCAAAATTCAGTAGTCAAGCTCTTGTGTTCTTTGTATTAATGTTTTGTTTTTATGGCCCACCTTAAGACTTTTCTTACTGTTCTCTGTTGGCGTAACAGAATTTTAGAGATGAAAAGCAACCCCAGAGGTGATTTAGCCTAACTCTCATTTAAAATTTAAAAATAAGGGCGCCTGGGTGGCGCAGTCGGTTAAGCGTCCGACTTCAGCCAGGTCACGATCTCGCGGTCTGTGAGTTCGAGCCCCGCGTCAGGCTCTGGGCTGATGGCTCGGAGCCTGGAGCCTGTTTCCGATTCTGTGTCTCCCTCTCTCTCTGCCCCTCCCCCATTCATGCTCTGTCTCTCTCTGTCCCAAAAATAAATAAAAAACGTTAAAATTTAAAAATAAAATGGGGCACCTGGGTGACTCAGTCGGTTCAGCATCTGACTTCGGCTCAGGTCATGATCTCATGGTTCTCAGGTTTGAGCCCTGCTTTGGGCTCTGTGCTGACAGCTCAGAGCCCGGAGGAGCCTGCGTCGGATTCTGTGTCGCCCTCTCTCTCTGCCCCTTCCCCACTCATGCCCCGTCTCTCTCAAAAATAAACGTTAAAAAAAATTCTTTTTAATTAAAAAAAAAAAATAGGAAGAAAATATGGCCCAGAGAGATCCTGTGGGATCCTGTGACTTATCCAAGCTCCCGTAAACTGGTCAGCTGTCCACTGGACCAGGTCCCTTGGCATGTGTCTAACCGGCATTGGAGGAGCTGTAGCCAGGCTCTGGGGACTGCCTTGTTTGCCCCTGGGCTAGCTCTGCTTTCCTTCTCCCCAGCTTCACTCTGGGCCCTTTTTGCTCCTACTGGCATCCTACTCGCCTCGGGACTGCTTCTGTAGAACACCCTGGTCTCCAACCCTCTCTGTCCCCTTCGAGCTCCAGGCCAATCTTCGGGCTCCTGGTGCTGCCCCGCGTGCCCTACCACCCGACATGTCATCCTCTCTCGTTGGCCTTCAGGCCTACGACGAGTCCCTTGACTGACAGCTAGGGCAGGTGTGGACAAGGGTTTCTGGGTGCTGTCCACCCTAGTTCCTGCTCCAGAGCATCAGGGGGCAGGAGGTTGGGATAAAATTGGCCCAACGACCCAGATCACCTGATCCCTGGTTCTGGGTCTTTTCTTTCTTTTTTTAATTAATAAGCTTTTTTAGAGCAATTTTAGATTGATAGCAAAATTGAGTAGAAAGTACAGAGAGGTGTCATATACCCGCTGTCCGCACACACATACGGCCTTCCCCCGCTGTTGGCATCCGGCATGTCAGTGGTACATTAAGTGCGTGTCTGTGGAATGCAAAGACAGGTATGCAGTCAATTTCAGATCTGTTCTTTCTGCCTTGGCGTTCTGTGTCAGTCTGTCCCCCAAGGCAGGAGGGTGCCGACTGCATCAAAGTTCACAGGTGGAAATAGCCCTGCTCTGGCCCTCTGTCTTCTCTGTCTTTCCAAACCAATGTCAAATTCCTGGGGCTGGCATTCTGATCGACTGTGGTTGGGTCAGGGGCCCATCCCCAGTGCGCCATACTGGGGTTGGGGTCCTGTACCACGTCATGGCTGCCAGGGAGCTCCCCGCTGAGGACAGGAAGGAGAGTGAGAGAGAAGGAAGCAGTTTAGGGTGTCCCTGTGAGCTGAGCAGACAACCCAGTGTCTATGAACTCTCCAGCGGCCTCTTTTCTAGATCCTTTTATAATATTGGTGCCAAAATTTGGCCATGGTCACAGGTTCATCTGTGGACCTTTGCTTTTCCCCTCATTTTCACTTTCTTGGAAAGAGCATCATCCCTTGACTTGTGCTTTATCACCAGCTATGAGGTCCCCCACACCTGTGTAGACCCACAAACATCTTTCCTCTGAGACTCGGTCCCCACTTGTTGCCTCTTGATGAGTCATCACTAAGCCTTCTTCCTCCTGCTTTGGCGTGCTCTTGGCTCACGGGACCTTGTGATTTCCTCATAAATCGCCACCCAAGAGTGAGGCCGGAGAGTTTGGAAGACACGTTGCCAAAGCACAGAGGTTCCCACTTTGTGTTTTAAAACCAAGGCCATCCATTAATTTTCCATCAAGGAATCCTTTTACAATGGACACGTCCATAAAAGTTGTGAAAACTGCATTTGGAACAGCATTTTAAACATAATGATGTTGAGCTGTTGAATTTATGCGCACTCTCAAATGTTAGTCTTCCAATTTTCTAAGAAAAGCAACATTCACCCTGAAATTACCTGTTATATGGGAGATGCGGGTGATTACTGCTAATTCACATCTGCACCATCACCTAGGTGTTGAGTTTGGGGGTTTGGTGAAGCACGTTGGTGTGCACTCATCAAAGGTTATGTGTATGCGCACAGTGGAAGGCATTTTTGTGGAAGGCATTTTATATAATTCCAAACAATTTAATAAAAATGTAATTCGACTGGGAAATCTACAGTCGGCCCTTGCAGAGTGCAGATAATGTTCCAGATTAAAGAGCTGAGGCTTTGTTCATTACAGTCAAATAACGTGAGCGTGTGAATTACCATTTCCTTGCCGTTGGTCTATTTCAAGAGCATGCCATTTTCCCACTATAATAATAGGCTACATTTTCTTAAAATCATTTGATTATGATTGGTCCCGTCTATTCAGTTTGCAAATAAAAAGCTTTCACGGTGATAAACTAGCTGTTTTAAAAGAGCCTTAATCTCTGGTTCTGCTTTTGAACTGCCACAGGTCAGATTCCGCGGAAGGCTGACAGAAGCCGGTCCTGCTCGAGGGAGAAAAAGGAGGTAAATGTGTCACTGGTGAGGGTGGGTGGGAGGCGACTCTGTTTGAAGGCACCTGAGGGAGCATGCTGGTGAATAAGTTTTCCTGGATTTCCTTCTTGTTTCCCTCTGAGTCTCCAGCTTGAATCCGGGACCAAATGCTAGCTGGCAATTAGAGCTCTCAACCAAAGTGTTGCTACATTGTAGTGACAATTTCTTAGGAAGTGTGTCAGTTAGCTTTGTCTGTGTAACTGAGCAATCCCAAACCCACGTTTCAGGGATGTGGAACAAGAACTGTGCATTCAGTTGGTGATTCTGTGGGTCGGCCATTGGAGCTGGGCAGGTCTGCTGATTTCCGCTGGACTCCCTTAGGCTTTTGCAGTGAGCCGCCGTGTCGCCTTGGGGATGACTGAGCATCAGTAGTGTGCTTCAGCTCTCTTTGAATGCTTTCTCGTCCACCAGTAAGGCAGCCAGCTTTATTCATGTGGAGGTTCACAGGGCCACGCACATGAAAAGTGGACGCTGCTGGACCCCCACCCCCACCCCCAGCTGGTGTCACTACCGCTACTTTGTTTCCTTAAAACAGGTCACAAGGCCAGCCCAGATTCGCGGGGTGGGGAAATAGGTCTCACCTCTGGGTGAGAAATCTACAGGTACCGTGGCCCTTCTTGAAACCTGCCACACCGAGCCCACTTGCTCTGTGCCCGGCACCAGGGATGAGAGAGACACAGCCCTGGTCTCGGGGTGTGCAGCATGGTCAAAGTCAAAGTCAGAGAGACACGAATAGGGAAAGTTGCAAGAGTAGCTGAGCCTGGGAGTACACAGTGATAGCAAGGACCCATAGGTCACTGCAGGGCCCTTTGATGACATCTTCCAGCTCATGGGAGTTTGAATTGGAGTCTTTAGCCACGGACGAGTGTAGGGGTACATGGGTATGCAGTCGTGTGGCTCGTGGTAAGTATCGACCAATCCTGAAATTCATCAACACTTAGGTGTTAACACTCTTGCTTGTAAAGTGACATAATTCCAACAATGAAAAGGAATTTCCCAGGCTGAGCTGGGTCCAGGGGCTCAGAAATGGCCACAACACTTGGGCTTTCTCTTTCCATGTCTGTGTCCTCTGTGTTGGCCTCCCAAACCAGCTCTGAGGAGGCAGGTTGGGGTTGGACTGCAAAGGGCATTTGCGATGGCTGTCATCCCATCCCCTCTCGTCTCCTTTCTCAACTGTAGCCAGAACAGCCACCGTGGGTTTTCTTCTCATTCAAGCAGCCTACCTGGGACGAGGGCTGAGAGATAACTTAGGGACTTTGGTGCTACTAAAAAGATTTAAGTGTCAGCCCCAGTGGATGTTCTAGAAACTGAGCCGGGGTGGATTCCATCACTCCTTTCTGGTAAGAACATTTTTCTGGAAGCAGGAACAGATGTGCACGTCTCCTGCAAAGTCTTTCCAGAGACTGGGGGGGGGGGGGTGGCAGAGGAGCCCGGAACAGGAGTGAGCACAGGCCCACAGGCTCCTGGTCCCCCCCCTTGGTGATGTGACCTGGGGGGGGGGGCGGTGACCAGCACCCCCCCGCCCCCCGCTCCCCGCTCCCAAGCCAGGCATGAATTGTTTCGACCTCACCGAGGCTTTTGATCACAGAGTAACAGCATCCCATTTATCTGCATTAAGAAATTTGCTGGGAATCCACAAAGCAGGGCAGCGGGTAACTAGTTGAGATACTCTTTTCCTCCTCAGTCTTTCTCCTTGGCAACAGGGCTTCCTAATTGCTGCTTTCTTGGCTACTCCCATCCTGCCAGTTGCCCCAGAGCATTTCAGATCACCCCGCCTGGCGAAGAGCTTGGAATGAGAAACAAACAAACAAAAAAAACCAAACAAACCAAGAGAGTGGAGATATTTATCACAATATCTGAGAGATTTAAAATGGTTTCAGGCCTTTCTGAAAAAGAGGGTGCTGGTTCTCCTCACAGGGCTTTTGTTTGGTTAGAAAAATAGGAGAAGGAAACTAATGGCAAAAGCTGGCAGATGCTCATCTTGATATAACGTGCTTTTTTCCACCTACCTCCCCTTTCCGCATCCCTCCCACGCCACCTGTGAAATCTGCTCTTCCTGACACTCTGTGCCTTACACAGGATGCCGGGTATAGATCAGACTCTGTCACCATGAACGGCAAGGAAAAGACAAGCTCGTGGGAACAAGCAGACAGGGAGGTTCTTCATGTTCCTCCGGTGGTAAGGTGACACGGGCCGGCTCACACCGTGGCAGGTGAACGTGCCGTTTCCTCCCCGGGTTGGGATCGGGAACTTCTCCACGCCGTCATGGGCCAGCATGGTGAGGGGAGGAGGGGAGGCTGTTTGCAATGAACTTGCCAGCCAAAGTCAGCCCAGAGATGTGTTTTATTTGGCCCGGACTCCATTACAATTTTTTATTTATTTTTTAAAAAATCTTTAATGTTTATTATTTTGAGAGGGGGGGGGGAAATGAGTGGGGGAGGGGCAGAGAGAGAGGGAGACACAGAATCCGAAGCAGGCTCCGGGCTCTGAGCTGTCAGCACAGACCCCGATGCAGGGCTCGAACTCACAGACTGTGAGATCGTGACCTGAGCCGAAGTCGGGCGCTTAACTGACTGAACCACCCAGACACCCTCCCCCATTACACCTTTTTTAAAAATTAGGCATCCGCATTTACAATTTTCACAGAACAATGCGCACTTCTGGCTTCTTTGCTAAAATGGAGAACGACCACAGAGGCCTTATTCCCTTAAGGCAATACCGGGCAATGGCTGGTGTCGAGGAGAGCTCCTTTCAGTGGGGCGCTCTATTCTGCCATGCCTGCCTCCACAGACACCTGCTCGGTGGCCAAGAGAGAGCAGCAACCACACCGTGGCAGTGGTCACCAACGTTGCTGCGCATTAGAATCCCCAGGAGCTTTTGAAATACCCCGAAGTTCAGGCCTCTTTTCAAACCAGTTAAATCGGAATCTCCAGGGGTGGGACCCAGCCTTCGGAATTTTGTAACCACCCCCAAGGGGTTCCGGTGTGCAGCCACAGGTGAAAGCCAGTGGTTGATCCGTAGTAAGTAACCCCTGGCTGTCAGCTCAGATCCTTCCCTGAGCTCTGCTTGGCTGCCTGGCCTCAGGACACCTCAGTCCTCGAGCCGTGCCACAGGCACAGATAAAACCCCAGGGGGTGGGGTGCTGGAGGAGGGAAAGAAGGCTGGAACCCAGGCTTTGGAAGGGCTGCGGTCATTTCTGAAACGCGTATGGGAGGCGTAGCTCGAAGCGGGTACGTACTTCCGTTCAGCTGGCAAAGATATTCTCAGCCTTGTCGCTAACAAGTATTCGTGGTTTCTTGCCTGTGGAGATTATATAGTGTTTATGGCCCTCGGTCATGAATTATTAATGACTTTGAAATTGTGGTCATTGTAGTTGACTCAAAAATCATTAGGAAGTAAATTTATCACACAGTGTTTAAAAAAGTAAAAAAGAAAACCGCCGAGGAGGGAACAGATCTTGATTTGTCGCCCCTCCAGCGTCCATACTGGTGGCCACGGCACCGTGGGGCTCACAGACGTGGCACTGGAGACTTGTCCTGCTGCACAGAGACACAGGGACTCCAGGAGGCCGAATTAGTAGCCACATGTGCTTCTGCCTCAAATCCCAGCCATAGGACCTTGGACGATTCTCTTGACCCCTCTCCTCCCGAGATTGTGTCTACTAGGCAGTAACGTGTTAAAGTACCTTGCACAGTGCCGGGACCCCTCCTAAGCGTTCCATAAACGTTAGGCGTTACGTTATTTTAGCCATTTCTTAGCATGCCTGACAGTTAACGGAGAGGTATCCATGCCCTTGGACAGAGTGCACGATTGTGCTTCTTGCTGAAGGGGTCTCCCTTGCTCCAGCTGGACTTTGGACTGATTCCAGCCTTCCAGTCTCCTGGCTGTGTGCCCCCAGGCGGGTGGGCCCCAGGCAGGCCAGCTCATGCGCCCCCCCCCCCCCCCCGCCCCGCCCCTGAGCCAGTCTGAGAGGCTCCCGTGACGACGGACTGCCTTCTCTTGCAGCCGATTGGAGATTCTGAAAAATGCCCTTCCCAGCACACCCGTCTGCTAAGCTCACTTTGTGAAGGACTGCAAAAGTCATTTAACTCAACCACCTAGAAAACGTTAAGCTTCCCCTTTGTATGCACGTACAAGTGCACGCGCACGCACACACGGCCCTTCCTGCTGCTGAGCAGAGCCTTTCGGTGCAAGGGCTAGAGACTCCTTCCATCTTTGCCAAGCAGAGGAGGAACCGGATCTCAAGGGAACACAGGGAAGGAGGGAGTCCAGGATTCAGGCTGCCTCCAGGGATGGGGAAAGCTGGACAGGCCTCTCTGTGTACCCAGGGACATGCCGCTGCTCCCTCTTGTCTGCGCACCTGTCCTTGTCCTGATTCTCTTCCCTACCAGCTGTTCCTTCTCCCAGTTCAGAGGCAGAAAGAGAGACTGACCTGATGGTCAATACCAAAGGCTGTTTAAGGGATAAGTGCTCCTGCTATCAGTCCCCCAGATGCCCTCTCAAGAGGCAACCGCAGTAAGAAATGTCTTACGTGTCCTTCCAGAAGTATTCTGTAGCTATACAACTATGCAGAGCGTATCTGTCCTCTGTCCTCATGATAGCACAGCGACACATGCTGCTTTTTTTTTTTTTCCTGGCATTATTTTTTTTCACTTAATGACACGTCTTAGAGAGCATTCCATAGCAGGCCATGTGCACAGACCTCATTCCTTCTTTTTCAATGGCTGTACAGTGCTCCATCATGAATGCTCAGAAACGCACTTCTTCGTTTGACACCTTTGGGGCCAAATATGTTTCATTGTTTTAGAATTTAGAAAGTAATACCATCCCAGTATGGTCTGGGACAACACCCTATAATCAAACACATGAATATATTTGCAGGGAAATATGAATATTCATCCTAGGTGGGAAAAACACTGTGAGTTTCATATCCGTTCAGATCAGGTTTTGATACTAAACCAATGCATATAGGGGCGCCTGGGTGGCTCAGTCGGTTGTGTGTCCAACTTTGGCTCAGGACATGATCTCACGGTTTGTGAGTTTGAGCCCCACATCACGCTCACTGCTGTCCGCACAAAGCCTGCTTCGGATCCTCTGTCCCCCTCCCTCTCTGCCCTTCCCCTTCTCACATGGTCTCAAAAATAAATAAAACATTAAAAAAAACCTATAAATAAATAATATAAATAAGTACATGTAAAGAATTGTGGACTTGTCTGTAAATATATTACTAGATCCTGGTTGACGACTCTCTAGGCTATTAGGAGCCTTTTGCTACTGTGAGAGCACTGTTTTTTTTTTAATGTTTATTTATTTTTGATAGACAGAGCATGAGTGTGGGAGGGGCAGAGAAAGACAGAGACACAGAATCAGAAGCAGGCTCCAGGTTCTGAGCTGTCAGCACAGAACCCGACATGGGGCCTGAACTCGAGGGCGGCGAGATCATGACCTGAGCCGAA